>NW_003302551.1:7259561-7260789 GCF_000004255.2 Arabidopsis lyrata subsp. lyrata
GACTCCAAGAACCCTTCACAAGCTTATTATGGCTTCCCCAAATTTTGTAAGTGATTACTAAGTCTCTATGAGTTTTTTTTTTTGCATCTATGCTACTTTAGCAGCCAGGATCCGGGTTGCCTTTCTCTTTGTTATACTTAGTCATACACACTAATCTTGTCATATTGGAATCCAAGAACCCTACACAAGCTTATTATGGCTTCCGTAAGTTTTGTAAGGGAGAAGGAAGTCACTATGAGTTTTTTTTTTATTTTGCATCCATGCTATATTAGCAGCAAGGATCCGGGTTGCATTTTTCTTTCTTATACTCAGTCATACACACCAATCTTGTCATATTGGACTCCAAGAACCCTACACAAGCTTATTATGGTTTCCACAAGTTTTGTATGGGAGGACGAAGTCCTTATGAGTTTTTCTGTTTTGCATCTATGCTACTTTAGCAACCAGGATCCGAGTTGTATTTCTCTTTCTTATACTCAGTTGTACACACCGATATTGTCATATTGGACTCCAAGAACAATTCACAAGCTTATTATGGCTTCCCCAAGTTTTGTAAGAGAGGACGAAGTCCCTATGAGTTTTTTTGTTTTGCATCTATGCTACTTTAGCAGCCAGGATCCGGGTTGCATTTTTCTTTCTTATACTCAGTCATACACACCAATCTTGTCATATTGCACTCCAAGAACCCCTACACAAGCTTATTATGGCTTCCCCAAGTTTTGTAAGGGAGGAGGAAGTCACTATGAGTTTTTTTATTTATTTTGCATCTATGCTACTTTAGCAGCCAAGATCCGGGTTGCATTCCTCTTTCTTATACTCAGTCATACACACCAATATTGTCATATTTGACTCCAAGAACCCTACACAAGCTTATTATGCCTTCCCCAAGTTTTGTAAGGGATGAGGAAGTCACTATGAGTTTTTTTTTTTATTTTGCATCTATGCTACTTTAGCAGCCAGGATCCGGGTTGCATTTCTCTTTTTTTATACTCAGTCATACACACTAATCTTGTCATATTGGACTCCAAGAATCCTACAGAAGCTTATTATGGCTTTTCCAAGTTTTGTAAGGGAGGACGAAGTCCCTATGAATTTTTTTGTTTTCATCAATGCTACTTTAGCAGCCAGAATCCGGGTTGCATTTCTCTTTCTTATACTCAGTCATACACACCAATCTTGTCATATTGTACTCTAAGAACCCTACACAAGCTTATGGCTTCCCCCAAGT
>NW_003302551.1:7260889-7261625 GCF_000004255.2 Arabidopsis lyrata subsp. lyrata
AGAACCCTACACAAGCTTTTATTATTCCTTTCCCCCAAGTTTTGTAAAGGGATGAGGAAACTCCCCTATGAGTTTTTTTTTTATTTTGCATTTATGCTACTTTAGCAACTTAGGATCCGGGTTGCATATCTCTTTTTTATACTCAGTCATACACACTAATCTTGTCATATTGGACTCCAAGAATCCTACAGAAGCTTATTATGGCTTCCCCAAATTTTGTAAGGGAGGACGAAGTCCCTATGAATTTTTTTGTTTTCATCAGTGCTACTTTAGCAGCCAGAATCCGGGTTGCATTTCTCTTTCTTATACTCAGTCATACACACCAATCTTGTCATATTGGACTCTAAGAACCCTACACAAGCTTATGGCTTCCCCAAGTTTTGTAAGAAGGACGAAGTCCCTATGAGTTTTTTTTGTTTTGCATCTATGCTACTTTAGCAGCCAGAATCCGGGTTGCATTTCTCTTTCTTATACTCAGTCATACACACCAATCTTGTCATATTGGACCCCAAAAACCCTACACAAGCTTATTATGGCTTCCAAAAGTTTTGTAAGGGACGACGAAGTCCCTATAAATTTTTTTGTTTTGCATCTATGCTACTTTAGCAGCCAGTATCCGAGTTGCATTTCTCTTTCTTATACTCAGTCATACACACCAATCTTGTCATATTGGACTCCAAGAACCCTGCACAAGCTTATGGCTTCCCCAAGTTTTGTACGGGAGGACGAAGTCCCT
>NW_003302551.1:7263102-7264638 GCF_000004255.2 Arabidopsis lyrata subsp. lyrata
CAGCCAGGATCATGGTTGCATTTCTCTTTCTTATACTCAATCACACTCACCAATACTCTCATATTGGACTCCTAGAACCATACACCAGCTTATTATGGCTTCCCCAAGTTTGTAAGGGAGGACGAAGTCCCTATGAGTTTTTATTTGTTTTGCATCTATGCTACTTTAGCAGCCAGGATCCGGGTTGCATTTCTCTTTCTTACACTCAGTCATACACACCAATCTTGTCATATTGGACTCCAAGAACCCTACACAAGCTTATTATGGTTTCCCCAAGTTTTGTAAGGGAGGACGAAGTCCCTATGAATTTTTTTGTTTTCATCAATGCTACTTTAGCAGCCAGAATCCGGGTTGCATTTCTCTTTCTTATACTCAGTCATACACACCAATCTTGTCATATTGGACTCCAAGAACCCTACACAAGCTTATGGCTTCCCCAAGTTTTGTAAGGGAGGACGAAGTCCCTATGAATTTTTTTGCTTTGCATCTACGCTACTTTAGCAGCCAGGATCATGGTTGCATTTCTCTTTCTTATACTCAATCACACTCACCAATACTCTCATATTGGACTCCTAGAACCATACACAAGCTTATTATGGCTTCCTCAAGTTTGTAAGGGAGGACGAAGTCCCTATGTGTTTTTATTTGTTTTGCATCTATGCTACTTTAGCAGGCAGGATCCGGGTTGTATTTCTCTTTCATATACTTAGTCATTCACACCATTCTTGTCATATTGGACTCCAAGAACCCTACACAAGCTTATTATGGCTTCCCTAAGTTTTGTAAGGGAGAAGGAAGTCACTATGAGTTTTTTTTATTTATTTTGCATCTATGCTACTTTAGCAGCAAGGATCCGGGTTGCATTTTTCTTTCTTATACTCAGTCATACACACCAATCTTGTCATATTGGACTCCAAGAATCCTACACAAGCTTATTATGGTTTCCCCAAGTTTAGTAAGGGAGGACGAAGTCCTTATGAGTTTTTTTGTTTTGCATCTATGCTACTTTAGCAACCAGGATCCGTGTTGTATTTCTCTTTCTTATACTTAGTTGTACACACCGATCTTGTCATATTGGACTCCAAGAACAATTCACAAGCTTATTATGGCTTCCCCAAGTTTTGTAAGAGAGGACGAAGTCCCTATGAGTTTTTTTGTTTTGCATCTATGCTACTTTAGCAGCCAGGATCCGGGTTGCATTTTTCTTTCTTATACTCAGTCATACACACCAATCTTGTCATATTGGACTCCAAGAACCCTACACAAGATTATTATGGCTTCCCCAAGTTTTGTAAGGGAGGAGGAAGTCACTATGAGTTTTTTTTTTTATTTTGCATCTATGCTACTTTAGCAGCCAAGATCCGGGTTGCATTCCTCTTTCTTATACTCAGTCATACACACCAATATTGTCATATTTGACTCCAAGAACCCTACACAAGCTTATTATGGCTTCCCCAAGTTTTGTAAGGGAGGAGGAAGTCACTATGAGTTTTTTTTTTTATTTTGCATCTATGCTACTTTAGCAGCCAAGATGTG
>NW_003302551.1:7264738-7271410 GCF_000004255.2 Arabidopsis lyrata subsp. lyrata
TATGATTTTTTTTGTTTTCATCAATGCTACTTTAGCAGCCAGAATCCGGGTTGCATTTCTCTTTTTTATACTCAGTCATACACACCAATCTTGTCATATTGGACTCTAAGAACCCTACACAAGCTTATGGCTTCCCCAAGTTTTGTAAGGGAGGACGAAGTCCCTATGAGTTTTTTTGTTTTGCATCTATGCTACTTTAGCAGCCAGGATCCGGGTTGCATTTTTCTTTCTTATACTCAGTCATACACACCAATCTTGTCATATTGGACTCCAAGAACCCTACACAAGATTATTATGGCTTCCCCAAGTTTTGTAAGGGAGGAGGAAGTCACTATGAGTTTTTTTTTTTATTTTGCATCTATGCTACTTTAGCAGCCAAGATCCGGGTTGCATTCCTCTTTCTTATACTCAGTCATACACACCAATATTGTCATATTTGACTCCAAAAACCCTACACAAGCTTATTATGCCTTCCCCAAGTTTTGTAAGGGATGAGGAAGTCACTATGAGTTTTTTTTTATTTTGCATCTATGCTACTTTAGCAGCCAGGATCCGGGTTGCATTTCTCTTTTTTTATACTCAGTCATACACACCAATATTGTCATATTTGACTCCAAGAACCCTACACAAGCTTATTATGGCTTCCCCAAGTTTTGTAAGGGAGGACGAAGTCCCTATGAATTTTTTTGTTTTCATCAATGCTACTTTAGCAGCCAGAATCCGGGTTGCATTTCTCTTTCTTATACTCAGTCATACACACCAATCTTGCCATATTGGACTCTAAGAACCCTACACAAGCTTATGGCTTCCCCAAGTTTTGTAAGGGAGGACGAAGTCCCTATGAGTTTTTTTTGTTTTGCATCTATGCTACTTTAGCAGCCAGAATCTGGGTTGCATTTCTCTTTCTTATACTCAGTCATACACACCAATCTTGTCATATTGGACCCCAAAAACCCTACACAAGCTTAATATGGCTTCCAAAAGTTTTGTAAGGGACGACGAAGTCCCTATAAATTTTTTTGTTTTGCATCTATGCTACTTTAGCAGCCAGAATCCGAGTTGCATTTCTCTTTCTTATACTCAATCACACTCACCAATACTCTCATATTGGACTCCTAGAACCATACACCAGCTTATTATGGCTTCCCCAAGTTTGTAAGGGAGGACGAAGTCCCTATGAGTTTTTATTTGTTTTTCATCTATGCTACTTTAGCAGCCAGGATCCGGGTTGCATTTCACTTTCTTACACTCAGTCATACACACCAATCTTTTCATATTGGACTCCAAGAACCCTTCACAAGCTTATTATGGCTTCCCCAAATTTTGTAAGTGAGGACGAAGTCCCTATGAGTTTTTTTGTTTTGCATCTACGCTACTTTAGCAGCCAGGATCCGGGTTGCATTTCTCTTTCTTATACTTAGTCATACACACTAATCTTGTCATATTGGAATCCCAGAACCCTACACAGGCTTATTATGGCTTCCCTAAGTTTTGTAAGGGAGAAGGAAGTCACTATGAGTTTTTTTTTTTATTTTGCATCTATGCTACTGTAGCAGCAAGGATCCGGGTTGCATTTTTCTTTCTTATACTCAGTCATACACACCAATCTTGTCATATTGGACTCCAAGAACCCTACACAAGCTTATTATGGTTTTCCCAAGTTTTGTAAGGGAGGACGAAGTCCTTATGAGTTTTTTTGTTTTGTATCTATGCTACTTTAGCAACCAGGATTCGGGTTGTATTTCTCTTTCTTATACTTAGTTGTACACACCAATCTTGTCATATTGGACTCCAAGAACAATTCACAAGCTTATTATGGCTTCCCCAAGTTTTGTAAGAGAGGACGAAGTCCCTATGAGTTTTTTTGTTTTGCATCTATGGTACTTTAGCAGCCAGGATCCGGGTTGCATTTTTCTTTCTTATACTCAGTCATACACACCAATCTTGTCATATTGGACTCCAAGATCCCTACACAAGCTTATTATGGCTTCCCCAAGTTTTGTAAGGGAGGAGGAAGTCACTATGAGTTTTTTTTTTTATTTTGCATCTATGCTACTTTAGCAGCCAAGATCCGGGTTGCATTCCTCTTTCTTATACTCAGTCATACACACCAATATTGTCATATTTGACTCCAAGAACCCTACACAAGCTTATTATGCCTTCCCCAAGTTTTGTAAGGGATGAGGAACTCACTATGAGTTTTTTTTTATTTTGCATCTATGCTACTTTAGCAGCTAGGATCCGGGTTGCATTTCTCTTTTTTATACTCAGTCATACACACTAATCTTGTCATATTGGACTCCAAGAATCCTACAGAAGCTTATTATGGCTTCCCCAAATTTTGTAAGGGAGGACGAAGTCCCTATGAATTTTTTTGTTTTCATCAGTGCTACTTTAGCAGCCAGAATCCGGGTTGCATTTCTCTTTCTTATACTCAGTCATACACACCAATCTTGTCATATTGGACTCTAAGAACCCTACACAAGCTTATGGCTTCCCCAAGTTTTGTAAGAAGGACGAAGTCCCTATGAGTTTTTTTTGTTTTGCATCTATGCTACTTTAGCAGCCAGAATCCGGGTTGCATTTCTCTTTCTTATACTCAGTCATACACACCAATCTTGTCATATTGGACCCCAAAAACCCTACACAAGCTTATTATGGCTTCCAAAAGTTTTGTAAGGGACGACGAAGTCCCTATAAATTTTTTTGTTTTGCATCTATGCTACTTTAGCAGCCAGTATCCGAGTTGCATTTCTCTTTCTTATACTCAGTCATACACACCAATCTTGTCATATTGGACTCCAAGAACCCTGCACAAGCTTATGGCTTCCCCAAGTTTTGTAAGGGAGGACGAAGTCCCTATGAATTTTTTTTGTTTTGCATATACGCTACTTTAGCAGCCAGGATCATGGTTGCATTTCTCTTTCTTATACTCAATCACACTCACCAATACTCTCATATTGGACTCCTAGAACCATACACCAGTTTATTATGGCTTCCCCAAGTTTGTAAGGGAGGACGAAGTCCCTATGAGTTTTTATTTGTTTTGCATCTATGCTACTTTAGCAGCCAGGATCCGGGTTGCATTTCTCTTTCTTACACTCAGTCATACACACCAATCTTGTCATATTGGACTCCAAGAACCCTACACAAGCTTATTATGGTTTCCCCAAGTTTTGTAAGGGAGGACGAAGTCCCTATGAATTTTTTTGTTTTCATCAATGCTACTTTAGCAGCCAGAATCCGGGTTGCATTTCTCTTTCTTATACTCAGTCATACACACCAATCTTGTCATATTGGACTCCAAGAACCCTACACAAGATTATTATGGCTTCCCCAAGTTTTGTAAGGGAGGAGGAAGTCACTATGAGTTTTTTTTTTTATTTTGCATCTATGCTACTTTAGCAGCCAAGATCCGGGTTGCATTCCTCTTTCTTATACTCAGTCATACACACCAATATTGTCATATTTGACTCCAAGAACCCTACACAAGCTTATTATGCCTTCCCCAAGTTTTGTAAGGGATGAGGAAGTCACTATGAGTTTTTTTTTATATTTTGCATCTATGCTACTTTAGCAGCCAGGATCCGGGTTGCATTTCTCTATTTTATACTCAGTCATACATACTAATCTTGTCATATTGGACTCTAAGAACCCTACAGAAGCTTATTATGGCTTCCCCAAGTTTTGTAAGGGAGGACGAAGTCCCTATGAATTTTTTTGTTTTCATCAATGCTACTTTAGCAGCCAGAATCCGGGTTGCATTTCTCTTTCTTATACTCAGTCATACACACCAATCTTGTCATATTGTACTCTAAGAACCCTACACAAGCTTATGGCTTCCCCAAGTTTTGTAAGGGAGGACGAAGTCCCTATGAGTTTTTTTTGTTTTGCATCTATGCTACTTTAGCAGCCAGAATCCGGGTTGCATTTCTCTTTCTTATACTCAGTCATACACACCAATCTTGTCATATTGGACCCCAAAAACCCTACACAGGCTTACTATGGGTTCCAAAAGTTTTGTAAGGGAGGACGAAGTCCCTATAAATTTTTTTGTTTTGCATCTATGCTACTTTAGCAGCCAGAATCCGAGTTGCATTTCTCTTTCTTATACTCAGTCATACACACCAATCTTGTCATCTTATGGCTTCCCCAAGTTTTGTAAGGGAGGACGAAGTCCCTATGAATTTTTTTTGTTTTGCATCTACGCTACTTTAGCAGCCAGGATCATGGTTGCATTTCTCTTTCTTATACTCAATCACACTCACCAATACTCTCATATTGGACTCCTAGAACCATACACCAGCTTATTATGGCTTCCCCAAGTTTGTAAGGGAGGACGAAGTCCCTATGAGTTTTTATTTGTTTTGCATCTATGCTACTTTAGCAGCCAGGATCCGGGTTGCATTTCTCTTTCTTACACTCAGTCATACACACCAATCTTGTCATATTGGCCTCCAAGAACCCTACACAAGCTTATTATGGCTTCCCCAAGTTTTGTAAGGGAGGAGGAAGTCACTATGAGTTTTTTTTTTTATTTTGCATCTATGCTACTTTAGCAGCCAAGATCCGGGTTGTATTTCTCTTTCTTGTACTCAGTCATACACACCAATATTGTCATATTTGACTCCAAGAACCCTACACAAGCTTATTATGGCTTCCCGAAGTTTTGTAAGGGATGAGGAAGTCACTATGAGTTTTTTTATATTTTGCATCTATGCTACTTTAGCAGCCAGGATCCGGGTTGCATTTCTCTATTTTATACTCAGTCATACATAGTAATCTTGTCATATTGGACTCCAAGAACCCTACAGAAGCTTATTATGGCTTCCCCAAGTTTTGTAAGGGAGGACGAAGTCCCTATGAATTTTTTTGTTTTCATCAATGCTACTTTAGCAGCCAGAATCCGGGTTGCATTTCTCTTTCTTATACTCAGTCATACACACCAATCTTGTCATATTGGACTCCAAGAACCCTACACAAGCTTATGGCTTCCCCCAGTTTTGTAAGGGAGGACGAAGTCCCTATGAATTTTTTTTGCTTTGCATCTACGCTACTTTAGCAGCCAGGATCATGGTTGCATTTCTCTTTCTTATACTCAATCACACTCACCAATACTCTCATATTGGACTCCTAGAACCACACACAAGCTTATTATGCCTTCCCCAAGTTTTGTAAGGGATGAGGAAGTCACTATGAGTTTTTATTTGTTTTGCATCTATGCTACTTTAGCAGCCAGGATCCGGGTTGCATTTCTCTTTCTTACACTCAGTCATACACACCAATCTTGTCATATTGGCCTCCAAGAACCCTTCACAAGCTTATTATGGCTTCCACAAATTTTGTAAGTGAGGACGAAGTCCCTATGAGTTTTTTTGTTTTGCATCTACGCTACTTTAGCAGCCAGGATCCGGGTTGCATTTCTCTTTCTTATACTTAGTCATACACACTAATCTTGTCATATTGGAATCCAAGAACCCTACACAGGCTTATTATGGCTTCCCTAAGTTTTGTAAGGGAGAAGGAAGTCACTATGAGTTTTTTTTTTTTATTTTGCATCTATGCTACTGTAGCAGCAAGGATCCGGGTTGCATTTTTCTTTCTTATACTCAGTCATACACACCAATCTTCTCATATTGGACTCCAAGAACCCTACACAAGCTTATTATGGTTTCCCCAAGTTTTGTAAGGGAGGACGAAGTCCCTATGAATTTTTTTTGTTTTCATCAATGCTACTTTAGCAGCCAGAATCTGGGTTACATTTCTCTTTCTTATACTCAGTCATACACGCCAATCTTGTCATATTGGACTCCAAGAACCCTACACAAGCTTATAGCTTCCCCAATTTTTGTAAGGGAGGACGAAGTCCCTATGAATTTTTTTGTTTTGCATCTACGCTACTTTAGCAGCCAGGATCATGGTTGCATTTCTCTTTCTTATACTCAATCACACTCACCAATACTCTCATATTGGACTCCTAGAACCATACACAAGCTTATTATGGCTTCCTCAAGTTTGTAAGGGAGGACAAAGTCCCTATGTGTTTTTATTTGTTTTGCATCTATGCTACTTTAGGAGGCAGGATCCGGGTTGTATTTCTCTTTCATATACTTAGTCATTCACACCAATCTTGTCATATTGGACTCCAAGAACCCTACACAAGCTTATTATGGCTTCCCTAAGTTTTGTAAGGGAGAAGGAAGTCACTATGAGTTTTTTTTTTTATTTTGCATCTATGCTACTTTAGCAGCAAGGATCCGGGTTGCATTTTTCTTTCTTATACTCAGTCATACACACCAATCTTGTCATATTGAACTCCAAGAACCCTACACAAGCTTATTATGGTTTTCCCAAGTTTTGTAAGGGAGGACGAAGTCCTTATGAGTTTTTTTGTTTTGCATCTATGCTACTTTAGCAACCAGGATCCGGGTTGTAGTTCTCTTTCCTTATACTTAGTCGTACACACCAATCTTGTCATATTGGACTCCAAGAACCCTACACAAGCTTATAGCTTCCCCAATTTTTGTAAGGGAGGACGAACTCCCTATGAATTTTTTTCTCTAGCATCTACGCTACTTTAGCAGCCAGGATCATGGTTGCATTTCTCTTTCTTATACTCAATCACACTCACCAATACTCTCATATTGGACTCCTAGAACCATACACAAGCTT
>NW_003302551.1:7304957-7306240 GCF_000004255.2 Arabidopsis lyrata subsp. lyrata
TTTTTCGTTACGCATTTACTCTGCAGTAACAACCAGGGTCCGGGAAGCTTTTATCTCTGATATACTCAGTCATACACCCCAGTCTTGTCATATTGGACTCCATGAACCCTACACAAGCTTATTATGGCTTTCACAAGTTTTGTAAGTGAGGAAGAAGTCCATAAGAGTTTTTTTTGTTTTGCATCTACTCTACTTTAGCAACCGGGATCCGGGTTGCATTTCTCTTTCTTATAATCAGTCATACACACCAATCTTGTCATATTGGGCTCCAAGAACCCTATGAGTTTTTTTTTGTTTTGCATATATGCTACTTTAGCAGCCTGGATCCGGGTTGCATTTCTCTTTCTTATACTCAATCACACTCACCAATACTTTCATATTGGACTCCTAGAACCATACACAAACTTATTAAGGCTTCCCCAAGTTTTGTAAGGGAGGACAAAGTCCCTATGAGTTTTTCTTTGTTTTGCATCTATGCTACTTTAGGAGCCAGGATCCGGGTTGCATTTCTCTTTCTTATACTCAGTTATACACACCAATCTTGTCATATTGGGCTCCAAGAACCCTATGAGTTTTTTTTGTTTTGCATCTATGCTACTTTAGCAGCCAGGATCCGGGTTGCATTTCTCTTTCTTATACTCAATCACACTCACCAATACTTTCATATTGGACTCCTAGAACCATACACAAACTTATTAAGGCTTCCCTAAGTTTTGTAAGGGAGGACAAAGTCCCTATGAGTTTTTCTTTGTTTTGCATCTATGCTACTTTAGGAGCCAGGATCCGGGTTGCATTTCTCTTTCTTACACTCAGTCATACACACCAATCTTGTCATATTGGAGTCCAAGAACCCTTCACAAGCTTATTATGGCTTCCCCAAGTTTTGTAAGGAAGGAGAAAGTCACTATGAGTTTTTTTTATTTTGCATCTATGCTACTTTAGCAGCCAGGATCCGGGTTGCATTTCTCTTTCCTATACTCAGTCATACAAACCAATCTTGTCATATTGGACTCCAAGAACCCTACACAAGCTTATTATGGCTTCCCCAAGTTTTGTAAGGAAGGAGAAAGTCACTATGAGTATTTTTGTTTCGCATCTATGCTACTTTAGCAGCCAGGATCCGGGTTGCATTTCTCTTTCTTATACTCAGTCATACACACCAATCTTGTCATATTGGACTCCAAGAACCCTACACATGCTTATAGCTTCCCCAAGTTTTGTAAGGGAGGACGAAGTCCGGCTGTAATCCTTCCAAGTATTTAATCTATGCTACTTTAGCAGAC
>NW_003302551.1:7306340-7307381 GCF_000004255.2 Arabidopsis lyrata subsp. lyrata
ACACCAATCTTGTCATATTGGACTCCAAGAACCCTACACAAGCTTATGGCTTCCCCAATTTTTGTAAGGGAGGACGAAGTCCCTATGAGTATTTTTTGTTTTGCATCTATGCTAGTTTAGCAGCCAGGATCCGGGTTGTATTTCTCTTTCTTATACTCAGTCATACACACCAATCTTGTCATATTGGACTCCAAAAACCCTACACAAGCTTATTATGGCTTCCCCAATTTTTGTAAGTGAGGATGAAGTCCCTATGAGTTTTTTTGTTTTGCATGTACGCTACTTTAGCAACCAGGATCCGGGTTGCATTTCCCTTTCTTATATTCAGTCATACAAATCATTCTTGTCATATTAGACTCGAAGAATCCTACAGAAACTTATTATGGCTTCCCCAAATTTTTTAAGTGAGGACGAAGTCCCTATGAGTTTTTTGTTTTGGATCTACGTTACTTTAGCAGCCAGGATCCGAGTTGTATTTCTCTTTTTTATACTCAATCACACTCACCAATACATTCATATTGGACTCCTAGAACCATACAAAAACTTATTAAGGCTTCCCCAAGTTTTGTAAGGGAGGACAAAGTCCCTATGAGTTTTTATTTGTTTTGCATCTATGCTACTTTAGGAGCCAGGATCCGGGTTGCATTTTTCTTTCTTACACTCAGTCATACACACCAATCTTGTCATATTGGACTCCAAGAACCCTTCACAAGCTTATTATGGCTTCCCTAAGTTTTGTAAGGGAGGACGAAGGCCCTATGAGTATTTTTGTTTTGCATCTATGCTACTTTAGAAGCCAGGATCCGGGTTGCATTTCTCGTTCTTATACTCAGTCATACACACCAATCTTGTCATATTGGACTTCAAGAACCCTACACAAGCTTATTATGGCTTCCCCAAGTTTTGTAAGGGAGGAGGAAGTCACTATGAGTTTTTTTTTATTTTGCATCTATGCTACTTTAGCGGCTAGGATCCCGGTTGCATTTCTCTTTCATCTACTCAGTCATACACACCAATCTGTCGTATGGACTCCAAGAACGT
>NW_003302551.1:7308498-7310871 GCF_000004255.2 Arabidopsis lyrata subsp. lyrata
AAACCAATCTTGTCATATTGGACTCCAAGAACCCTACACAAGCTTATTATGGCTTCCCCAAGTTTTGTAAGGAAGGAGAAAGTCACTATGAGTATTTTTGTTTCGCATCTATGCTACTTTAGCAGCCAGGATCCGGGTTGCATTTCTCTTTCTTATACTCAGTCATACACACCAATCTTGTCATATTGGACTCCAAGAACCCTACACATGCTTATAGCTTCCCCAAGTTTTGTAAGGGAGGACGAAGTCCCTATGAGTTTTTTTTGTTTTGTATCTATGCTACTTTAGCAGCCAGGATCCGGTTTGTATTTCTCTTTCTTATACTCAGTCATACACACCAATCTTGTCATATTGGGCTCCAAGAACCCTATGAGTTTTTTTTGTTTTGCATCTATGCTACTTTAGCAGCCAGGATCCGGGTTGCATTTCTCTTTTTTATACTCAATCACACTCACCAATACTTTCATATTGGACTCCTAGAACCATACACAAACTTATTAAGGCTTCCCTAAGTTTTGTAAGGGAGGACAAAGTCCCTATGAGTTTTTCTTTGTTTTGCATCTATGCTACTTTAGGAGCCAGGATCCGGGTTGCATTTCTCTTTCTTACACTCAGTCATACACACCAATCTTGTCATATTGGAGTCCAAGAACCCTTCACAAGCTTATTATGGCTTCCCCAAGTTTTGTAAGGAAGGAGAAAGTCACTATGAGTTTTTTTTTATTTTGCATCTATGCTACTTTAGCAGCCAGGATCCGGGTTGCATTTCTCTTTCCTATACTCAGTCATACAAACCAATCTTGTCATATTGGACTCCAAGAACCCTACACAAGCTTATTATGGCTTCCCCAAGTTTTGTAAGGAAGGAGAAAGTCACTATGAGTATTTTTGTTTCGCATCTATGCTACTTTAGCAGCCAGGATCCGGGTTGCATTTCTCTTTCTTATACTCAGTCATACACACCAATCTTGTCATATTGGACTCCAAGAACCCTACACAAGCTTATAGCTTCCCCAAGTTTTGGCCTACTCTACAACGTAGGCTATGAGTTTTTTTTGTTTTGTATTTATGCTACTTTAGCAGCCAGGAGCCGCTGTGGAGGTCTCTTTCTTAACTCAGTCATACCACGAATCTTTTATGTTGGACTCCAAGAACCCTACACAAGCTTATTATGGCTTCCCCAATTTTTGTAAGTGAGGACGAAGTCCCTATGAGTTTTTTTGTTTTGCATCTACGCTGCTTTAGCAACCAGGATCCGGGTAGCATTTCCCTTTCTTATATTCAGTCATACAAATCATTCTTGTCATATTAGACTCCAAGAATCCTACAGAAACTTATTATGGCTTCCCCAAATTTTTTAAGTGAGGACGAAGTCCCTATGAGTTTTTTGTTTTGCATCTACGCTACTTTAGCACCCAGGATCCGGGTTGTATTTCTCTTTCTTATACTCAATCACACTCACCAATACTTTCATATTGGACTCCTAGAACCATACACAAACTTATTAAGGCTTCCCCAAGTTTTGTAAGGGAGGACTAAGTCCCTATGAGTTTTTCTTTGTTTTGCATCTATGCTACTTTAGGAGCCAGGATCCGGGTTGCATTTCTCTTTCTTATACTCAGTCATACACACCAATCTTGTCATATTGGGCTCCAAGAACCCTATGAGTTTTTTTTGTTTTGTATCTATGCTACTTTAGCAGCCAGGATCCGGGTTGCATTTCTCTTTTTTATACTCAATCACACTCACCAATACTTTCATATTGGACTCCTAGAACCATACACAAACTTATTAAGGCTTCCCTAAGTTTTGTAAGGGAGGACAAAGTCCCTATGAGTTTTTCTTTGTTTTGCATCTATGCTACTTTAGGAGCCAGGATCCGGGTTGCATTTCTCTTTCTTACACTCAGTCATACACACCAATCTTGTCATATTGGAGTCCAAGAACCCTTCACAAGCTTATTATGGCTTCCCCAAGTTTTGTAAGGAAGGAGAAAGTCACTATGAGTTTTTTTTTATTTTGCATCTATGCTACTTTAGCAGCCAGGATCCGGGTTGCATTTCTCTTTCCTATACTCAGTCATACAAACCAATCTTGTCATATTGGACTCCAAGAACCCTACACAAGCTTATTATGGCTTCCCCAAGTTTTGTAAGGAAGGAGAAAGTCACTATGAGTATTTTTGTTTCGCATCTATGCTACTTTAGCAGCCAGGATCCGGGTTGCATTTCTCTTTCTTATACTCAGTCATACACACCAATCTTGTCATATTGGACTCCAGGAACCCTACACAAGCTTATAGCTTCCTCCAGTCTTGTAGGGGAGGGAGGAAAGCACTACGAGTTTTTTTTTGTTTTGTTTTTTATGCTACTT
>NW_003302551.1:7311351-7313459 GCF_000004255.2 Arabidopsis lyrata subsp. lyrata
TTTTTTGTTTTGCATCTATGCTACTTTAGCAGCCAGGATCCGGGTTGCATTTTTCTTTCTTATACTCAGTCATACACACCAATCTTGTCATATTGGACTCCAAGAACCCTACACAAGATTATTATGGCTTCCCCAAGTTTTGTAAGGGAGGAGGAAGTCACTATGAGTTTTTTTTTTTATTTTGCATCTATGCTACTTTAGCAGCCAAGATCCGGGTTGCATTCCTCTTTCTTATACTCAGTCATACACACCAATATTGTCATATTTGACTCCAAGAACCCTACACAAGCTTATTATGCCTTCCCCAAGTTTTGTAAGGGATGAGGAAGTCACTATGAGTTTTTTTTTATTTTGCATCTATGCTACTTTAGCAGCCAGGATCCGGGTTGCATTTCTCTTTTTTTATACTCAGTCATACACACTAATCTTGTCATATTGGACTCCAAGAATCCTACAGAAGCTTATTATGGCTTCCCCAAGTTTTGTAAGGGAGGACGAAGTCCCTATGATTTTTTTTGTTTTCATCAATGCTACTTTAGCAGCCAGAATCCGGGTTGCATTTCTCTTTCTTATACGCAGTCATACACACCAATCTTGTCATATTGGACTCTAAGAACCCTACACAAGCTTATGGCTTCCCCAAGTTTTGTAAGGGAGGACGAAGTCCCTATGAATTTTTTTGTTTTGCATCTACGCTACTTTAGCAGCCAGGATCATGGGTGCATTTCTCTTTCTTATACTCAATCACACTCACCAATACTCTCATATTGGACTCCTAGAACCATACACAAGCTTATTATGGCTTCCTCAAGTTTGTAAGGGAGGACAAAGTCCCTATGTGTTTTTATTTGTTTTGCATCTATGCTACTTTAGCAGGCAGGATCCGGGTTCTATTTCTCTTTCATATACTTAGTCATTCACACCAATCTTGTCATATTGGACTCAAGAACCCTACACAAGCTTATTTTGGCTTCCCTAAGTTTTGTAAGGGAGAAGGAAGTTACTATGAGTTTTTTATTTTATTTTGCATCTATGCTACTTTAGCAGCAAGGATCCGGGTTGCATTTTTCTTTCTTATACTCAGTCATACACACCAATCTTGTCATATTGGACTCCAAGAACCCTACACAAGCTTATTATGGTTTTCCCAAGTTTTGTAAGGGAGGACGAAGTCCTTATGAGTTTTTTTTATTTTGCATCTATGCTACTTTAGCAACTAGGATCCGGGTTGTATTTCTCTTTCTTATACTTAGTTGTACACACCAATCTTGTCATATTGGACTCCAAGAACAATTCACAAGCTTATTATGGCTTCCCCAAGTTTTATAAGAGAGGACGAAGTCCCTATGAGTTTTTTTGTTTTGCATCTATGCTACTTTAGCAGCCAGGATCCGGGTTGCATTTTTCTTTCTTATACTCAGTCATACACACCAATCTTGTCATATTAGACTCCAAGAACCCTACACAAGCTTATTATGGCTTCCCCAAGTTTTGTAAGGGAGGAGGAAGTCACTATGAGTTTTTTTTTTTTATTTTGCATATATGCTACTTTAGCAGCCAAGATCCGGGTTGCATTTCTCTTTCTTGTACTCAGTCATACACACCAATATTGTCATATTTGACTCCAAGAACCCTACACAAGCTTATTATGGCTTCCCCAAGTTTTGTAAGGGATGAGGAAGTCACTATGAGTTTTTTTATATTTTGCATCTATGCTACTTTAGCAGCCAGGATTCGGGTTGCATTTCTCTATTTTATACTCATTCATACATACTAATCTTGTCATATTGGACTCCAAGAACCCTACAGAAGCTTATTATGGCTTCCCCAAGTTTTGTAAGGGAGGACGAAGTCCCTATGAATTTTTTTGTTTTCATCAATGCTACTTTAGCAGCCAGAATCCGGGTTGCATTTCTCTTTCTTATACTCAGTCATACACACCAATCTTGTCATATTGGACTCCAAGAACCCTACACAAGCTTATGGCTTCCCCAAGTTTTGTAAGGGAGGACGAAGTCCCTATGAATTTTTTTGTTTTGCATCTACGCTACTTTAGCAGCCAGGATCATGGTTGCATTTCTCTTTCTTATACTCAATCACACTCACCA
>NW_003302551.1:7337582-7352806 GCF_000004255.2 Arabidopsis lyrata subsp. lyrata
CATCTATGCTACTTTAGCAGCCAGGATCCGGGTTGCATTTCTCTTTCTTATACTCAGTCATACACACCAATCTTGTCATATTGGGCTCCAAGAACCCTACACAAGCTTATGGCTTCCCCAAGTTTTGTAAGGGAGGACGAAGTCCCTATGAGTTTTTTTTGTTTTGCATCTATGCTACTTTAGCAGCCAGGATCCGGGTTACATTTCTCTTTCTTATACTCAATCACACTCACCAATACTTTCATATTGGACTCCTAGAACCATACACAAACTTATTAAGGCTTCCCCAAGTTTTGTAAGGGAGGACAAAGTCCCTATGAGTTTTTATTTGTTTTGCATCTATGCTACTTTAGGAGCCAGGATCCGGGTTGCATTTCTCTTTCTTACACTCAGTCATACACACCAATCTTGTCATATTGGACTCCAAGAACCCTTCACAAGCTTATTATGGCCTCCCTAAGTTTTGTAAGGGAGGACAAAGGCCCTATGAGTATTTTTGTTTTGCATCTATGCTACTTTAGAAGCCAGGATCCGGGTTGCATTTCTCTTTCTTATACTCAGTCATACACACCAATCTTGTCATATTGGACTCCAAGAACCCTACACAAGCTTATTATGGCTTCCCCAAGTTTTGTAAGGGAGGAGGAAGTCACTATGAGTTTTTTTTATTTTGCATCTATGCTACTTTAGCAGCCAGGATCCCGGTTGCATTTCTCTTTCATCTACTCAGTCATACACACCAATTTTGTCGTATTGGACTCCAAGAACAATTCACAAGCTTATTATGGCTTTCCGAAGTTTTGTATGGGAGGGCGAAGTCCCTATAAGTATTTTTGTTTTGCATCTATGCTACTTTAGCAGCCAGGATCCAGGTTGCATTTCTCTTTCCTATACTCAGTCATACACACCAATCTTGTCATATTGGACTCCAAGAACCCTACACAAGCTTATTATGGCTTCCTCAAGTTTTGTAAGGAAGGAGAAAGTCACTATGAGTTTTTTTTTTTATTTTGCATCTATGCTACTTTAGCAGCCAGGATCCGGGTTGCATTTCTCTTTCTTATACTCAGTCATACACACCAATCTTGTCATATTCGATTCCAAGAACCCTACACAAGCTTATTATGGCTTCCCCAAGTTTTGTAAGGGAGGACAAAGTCCCTATGAGTTTTTTTGTTTTGCATCTATGCTACTTTAACAGCCAGGATCCGGGTTGTATTTCTTTTTCTTATACTAAGTCATACACACCAATCTTGTCATATTAGACTCCAAGAACAATTCACAAGCTTATTATGGCTTTCCCAAGTTTTGTAAGAGAGGACGAAGTGCCTATGAGTATTTTTGTTTTGCATCTATGCTACTTTAGCAGCCAGGATCCGGGTTGCATTTCTCTTTCTTATATTTAGTCATACACACCAATCTTGTCATATTGGGCTCCAAGAACCCTACACAAGCTTATGGCTTCCCCAAGTTTTGTAAGGGAGGACGAAGTCCCTATGAGTTTTTTTTGTTTTGCATCTATGCTACTTTAGCAGCCAGGATCCGGGTTGCATTTCTCTTTCTTATACTCAATCACACTCACCAATACTTTCATATTGGACTCCTAGAACCATACACAAACTTTTTAAGGCTTCCCCAAGTTTTGTAAGGGAGGACAAAGTCCCTATGAGTTTTTATTTGTTTTGCATCTATGCTACTTTAGGAGCCAGGATCCGGGTTGCATTTCTCTTTCTTACACTCAGTCATACACACCAATCTTGTCATATTGGACTCCAAGAACCCTTCACAAGCTTATTATGGCCTCCCTAAGTTTTGTAAGGGAGGACAAAGGCCCTATGAGTATTTTTGTTTTGCATCTATGCTACTTTAGAAGCCAGGATCCGGGTTGCATTTCTCTTTCTTATACTCAGTCATACACACCAATCTTGTCATATTGGACTTCAAGAACCCAACACAAGCTTATTATGGCTTCCCCAAGTTTTGTAAGTGAGGAGGAAGTCACTATGAGTTTTTTTTACTTTGCATCTATGCTACTTTAGCAGCCAGGATCCCGGTTGCATTTCTCTTTCATCTACTCAGTCATACACACCAATCTTGTCGTATTGGATTCCAAGAACAATTCACAAGCTTATTATGGCTTTCCGAAGTTTTGTATGGGAGGGCGAAGTCCCTATGAGTATTTTTGTTTTGCATCTATGCTACTTTAGCAGCCAGGATCCGGGTTGCATTTCTCTTTCCTATACTCAGTCATACACACCAATCTTGTCATATTGGACTCCAAGAACCCTACACAAGCTTATTATGGCTTCCCCAAGTTTTGTAAGGAAGGAGAAAGTCACTATGAGTTTTTTATTTTATTTTGCATCTACGCTACTTTAGCAGCCAGGATCCGGGTTGCATTTCTCTTTCTTATACTCAGTCATACACACCAATCTTGTCATATTCGACTCCAAGAACCCTACCCAAGCTTATTATGGCTTCCCCAAGTTTTGTAAGGGAGGACGAAGTCCCTATGAGTTTTTTTGTTTTGCATCTATGCTACTTTAACAGCCAAGATCCGGGTTGCATTTCTCTTTCTTACACTCAGTCATACACACCAATCTTGTCATATTGGACTCCAAGAACCCTTCACAAGCTTATTATGGCGTCCCTAAGTTTTGTAAGGGAGGACGAAGTGCCTATGAGTATTTTTGTTTTGCATCTATGCTACTTTAGCAGCCAGGATCCGGGTTGCATTTCTCTTTCTTATACTCAGTCATACACACCAATCTTGTCATATTGGACTTCAAGAACCCTACACAAGCTTATTATGGCTTCCCCAAGTTTTGTAAGGGAGGAGGAAGTCACTATGAGTTTTTTTTATTTTGCATCTATGCTACTTTAGCAGCCAGGATCCCGGTTGCATTCCTCTTTCATCTACTCAGTCATACACACCAATCTTGTCGTATTGGACTCCAAGAACAATTCACAAGCTTATTATGGCTTTCCGAAGTTTTGTATGGGAGGGCGAGGTCCCTATGAGTATTTTTGTTTTGCATCTATGCTACTTTAGCAGCCAGGATCCGGGTTGCATTTCTCTTTGCTATACTCAGTCATACACACCAATCTTGTCAAATTGGACTCCAAGAACCCTACACAAGCTTATTATGGCTTCCCCAAGTTTTGTAAGGAAGGAGAAAGTCACTATGAGTTTTTTTTTATTTAGCATCTATGCTACTTTAGCAGCCAGGATCCGGGTTGCATTTCTCTTTCTTATACTCAGTCATACACACCAATCTTGTCATATTCGACTCCAAGAACCCTACAAAAGCTTATTATGGCTTCCCCAAGTTTTGTAAGGGAGGACGAAGTCCCTATGAGTTTTTTTGTTTTGCATCTATGCTACTTTAACAGCCAGGATCCGGGTTGTATTTCTCTTTTTTATACTAAGTCATACACACCAATCTTGTCATACTGTACTCCAAGAACAATTCACAAGCTTATTATGGCTTTCCCAAGTTTTGTAAAAGAGGACGAAGTGCCTATGCCAATTTTTGTTTTACATCTATGCTACTTTAGCAGCCACGATCCGGGTTGCATTTCTCTTTCTTATACTCAATCACACTCACCAATACTTTCATATTGGACTCCTAGAACCATACACAAACTTATTAAGGGTTCCCCAAGTTTTGTAAGGGAGGACAAAGTCCATATGAGTTTTTATTTGTTTTGCATCTATGCTACTTTAGGAGCCAGGATCCGGGTTGCATTTCTCTTTCTTACACTCAGTCATACACACCAATCTTGTCATATTGGACTCCAAGAACCCTTCACAAGCTTATTATGGCTTCCCTAAGTTTTGTAAGGGAGGACGAATGCCCTATGAGTATTTTTGTTTTGCATCTATGCTACTTTAGAAACCAGGATCCGAGTTGCATTTCTCTTTCTTATACTCAGTCATACACACCAATCTTATCATATTGGACTTCAAGAACCCTACACAAGCTTATTATGGCTTCCCCAAGTTTTGTAAGGGAGGAGGAAGTCACTATGAGTTTTTTTTATTTTGCATCTATGCTACTTTAGCAGCCAGGATCTCGGTTGCATTTCTCTTTCATCTACTCAGTCATACACACCAATCTTGTCGTATTGGACTCCAAGAACAATTCACAAGCTTATTATGGCTTTCCGAAGTTTTGTATGGGAGGGCGAAGTCCCTATGAGTATTTTTGTTTTGCATCTATGCTACTTTAGCAGCCAGGATCCGGGTTGCATTTCTCTTTCTTACACTCAGTCATACACACCAATCTTCTCATATTGGACTCCAAGAACCCTACACAAGCTTATTATGGTTTCCCCAAGTTTTGTAAGGGAGGACGAAGTCCCTATGAATTTTTTTTGTTTTCATCAATGCTACTTTAGCAGCCAGAATCCGGGTTACATTTCTCTTTCTTATACTCAGTCATACACACCAATCTTGTCATATTGGACTCCAAGAACCTTACACAAGCTTATTATGGCTTCCCCTAGTTTTGCAAGAGAGGACGAAGTCCCTATGAGTTTTTTTGTTTTGCATCTATGCTACTTTAACAGCCAGGATCCGGGTTGTATTTCTCTTTCTTATACTAAGTCATACACACCAATCTTGTCATACTGGACTCCAAGAACAATTCACAAGCTTTTTATGGCTTTCCCAAGTTTTGTAAGAGAGGACGAAGTGCCTATGAGTATTTTTGTTTTGCATCTATGCTACTTTAGCAGCCAGGATCCGGGTTGCATTTCTCTTTCTTATACTCAGTCATACACACCAATCATGTCATATTAGGCTCCAAGAACCCTACACAATCTTATGGCTTCCCCAAGTTTTGTAAGGGAGGACGAAGTCCCTATGAGTTTTTTTTGTTTTGCATCTATGCTACTTTAGCAGCCAGGATCCGGGTTGCATTTCTCTTTCTTATACTCAATCACACTCACCAATACTTTCATATTGGACTCCTAGAACCATACACAAACTTATTAAGGCTTCCCCAAGTTTTGTAAAGGAGGACAAAGTCCCTATGAGTTTTTATTTGTTTTGCATCTATGCTACTTTATGAGCCAGGATCCAGGTTGCATTTCTCTTTCTTACACTCAGTCATACACACTAATATTGTCATATTGGACTCCAAGAACCCTTCATAAGCTTATTATGGCTTCCCTAAGTTTTGTAAGGGAGGACGAAGTCCCTATGAGTATTTTTGTTTTGCATCATGCTACTTTAGAAGCCAGGATCCGGGTTGCATTTCTCTTTCTTATACTCAGTCATACACACCAATCTTGTCATATTGTACTTCAAGAACCCTACACAAGCTTATTATGGCTTCCGCAAGTTTTGTAAGGGAGGAGGAAGTCACTATGAGTTTTTGTTTATTTTGCATCTATGCTACTTTAGCAGCCAGGATCCCGGTTGCATTTCTCTTTCATCTACTCAGTCATACACACCAATCTTGTTGTATTGGACTCCAAGAACAATTCACAAGCTTATTATGGCTTTCCGAAGTTTTTTATGGGAGGACGAAGTCCCTATGAGTATTTTTGTTTTGCATCTATGCTACTTTAGCAGCCAGGATCCTGGTTGCATTTCTCTTTCCTATACTCAGTCATACACACCAATCTTGTCATATTGGACTCCAAGAACCATACACAAGATTATTATGGCTTCCCCAAGTTTTGTAAGGAAGGAGAAAGTCACTATGAGTTTTTTTTTATTTTGCATATATGCTACTTTAGCAGCCAGAATCCGGGTTGTATTTCTCTTTCTTATACTAAGTGATACACACCAATCTTGTCATATTGGACTCCAATAACAATTCACAAGCTTATTATGGCTTTCCCAAGTTTTGTAAGAGAGGACAAAGTCCCTATGAGTTTTTATTTGTTTTGCATCTATGCTACTTTAGGAGCCAGGATCCGGGTTGCATTTCTCTTTCTTACACTCAGTCATACACACCAATCTCTTCATATTGGACTCCAAGAACCCTACACAAGCTTATTATGGCTTCCCCAAGTTTTGTAAGGAAGGAGAAAGTCACTATGAGTTTTTTATTTAATTTGCATCTATGCTACTTTAGCAGCCAGGATCCGGGTTGCATTTCTCTTTCTTATACTCAGTCATACACACCAATCTTGTCATATTGGGCTCCAAGAACACTACTCAAGCTTTTTATGGCTTCCCCAAGTCTTGTAAGGGAGGACAAAGTCCCTATGAGTTTTTTTGTTTTCCATCTACGCTACTTTAGCAATCAGGATCCGGGTTGCATTTCTCTTTCTTATACTCAGTCATACACACCAATCTTGTCATATTGGACTTCAAGAACCCTACACAAGCTTATTATGGCTTCCCCAAGTTTTGTAAGGGAGGAGGAAGTCACTATGAGTTTTTTTTATTTTGCATCTATGCTACTTTAGCAGCCAGGATCCCGGTTGCATTTCTCTTTCATCTACTCACTCATACACACCAATCTTGTCGTATTGGACTCCAAGAACAATTCACAAGCTTATTATGGCTTTCCGAAGTTTTGTATGGGAGGACGAAGTCCCTATGAGTATTTTTGTTTTGCATCTATGTTACTTTAGCAGCCAGGATCCGGGTTGCATTTCTCTTTCCTATACTCAGTCATACACACCAATCTTATCATATTGGACTCCAAGAACCCTACACAAGCTTATTATGGCTTTCCCAAGTTTTGTATGGAAGATGATGATCATGGGACTTAAAATTTTTATTTTGCATCTATGCTACTAAAACACAATTAGCAATATTCCCACAATAACCATCAGGACCTCTGAAATTAGACAACTGATATCTCTGTATTTTACCTCTTTTTAGCACACATTTCTTATGCATTTAGCTTAGTTTCCTCTCTGTTTCACTGCATTAATAGTCCTTTTTCATAAGATTTTCATCACTTAGTACGATTTGCATTGCATGGCATAGCATGTTGCATATTGGATGAGTTTTAGGTACTTTGGAGCTTATTTGGGACTTAATGGAGCAAGGAGGAACCAACACGACCTTGGAGCTAGACTTGGGATCGAATTGGAGAGGAATGAAGTCGTTCAAGATCACCTGGGAGCAGTCTCGACCAGACAGGCTCGACGTCACGTCGAGATGGACGCCAAGAAGCAGCCTGGGAGCAGTCTCGACCAGACAGGCTCGACGTCACGTCGAGATGGACGCCAAGAAGCAGCCTGGGAGCAGTCTCGACCAGACAGGCTCGACGTCACGTCGAGATGGACATCAAGGCGCCACCTTTGAGAATCACATGGTCTCGACGTGGCAGGCTCGACGACACGTCGAGTTGGCCTCCACCGACTCTCTATTTTGTCCTGTAGCCAATTAGGGCAACCTAGTATTTCCTATAAATAGGGGTACATGCTATTGTCCAGGGGATATTCTTATTACCCAGCAGATATTCTTCTTTTCTCTCATAAACCCTAGTTTTTGTAATCGTTTTTCCTGTTGATCCTTTGAGTTTTTGGATTTCGTTTCTTCATCAAAGTTGTAGATCTGCCTCTTATCTATATCATACTTGCTTTTTAATGATTTCTGGGTTTGAAACGTTTTCTGGGTTTTTATGCATGATGTTCTTCAGTGTTCTTGAGTAGTGGATTAGGGTTCTTGAGGATGGGATAGATTAGGTGTGGAATCCTTAGTATATTTAGGTGGTTAAGTGTAGAATTGCTTGATTTCCCTTCTGGTTTAGTAGATCTTAATGCTACTTCCTCTCTGATCAATTGGAAGTTGATCTCAGACATTTCCACACCCAAAAGGTGTTTGATGAAATGTCTGAACCAACTATTCCAGAGATTTGCATACTCTAGCCCAAGAGATTGGATGTTTAGAATGCTTATTGACTTTATTAGATTGAATCATAATGCCTGCTAGGTTATATTTCTTCAATGAGAATTGAGTATGAAAGTGATTTAGCTTGAGAATCTCTGTCACGAGAGTGGATTGATTTGTATTCGAATCTATTGTCTAGGGATAGCTTGATTGAGTTTGTTAACCACCTAGGTAGACTAAGGAGACTGCCATAATCGATTACCCCATTCCTCAAGACCCTTTATCTCTATTGATTGTTTAAATCTCGTTTCTGTTAACTTTTGTGACCATCTCGACCTGTTAGGCCTAGATCGTTTCTCTGCATTGTTAGGTTGCTAGTTTCTTTTCCAAAGCTTATGCATGATAGTTTCTGGTCTTTAGTTTACTTCTTGCTCTTGTTTACTTGCTGTTTAGTTCTCTTTTATTGCTTTTAAATTCGGTATTTGCATGTTAAATTGGTTGCTTAGGATCAATAGAAACACACAAAACCCTTTCACAATTGGCTTGACTTATTTGCTTTCTGTTTCATATCTTGAATGCTTGCAGTCACACTGAGATTGGATTGATAACCTAATATACTACAATGGCATGTGTATTAGGGATTGATACATGTTAGAGAAAGCAAAATCTCATTATCAATTTGGCGCCGTTGCCAGTCTTGTGTTGCATTGTTCCATTTAAGATTTCAGAAACGTTTAAGATCAAGTTCTTTCTTTACCTTGGTTACTAACTCTTCATTTCATCTGCTTGTTTCTGTGCTCCAGGTACCATCTCGACGACACGTCGAGACTGCCACATCGAGACTGCCACTCTGCATTGTTAGGGACCATCTCGACCTCACGTCGAGACTGCCACATCGAGTCTGATCACTCTGCATGCAAACTCGATCTAAAGGCTCCAACAACCTCATCAGCTACAAAGACAACATCAACCAGTTAGCTCGTGAGTTAAGAGAAGGTAGAGCCCGAGACTACTGTGAACCGCACAATCCAGTCGCCATGGAACCACAAGATCACGATAATCAAGGAGTTGGTATACCACGGAACATTGGTGATGGTGATGCACCACGCAACCATCAACAGAGACAGGGCATCGTTCCACCTCCTGTCCAGAACAACAATTTCGAGATCAAGAGTGGATTGATCTCAATGATTCAAGGTAACAAGTTTCATGGGTTGCCTCTGGAAGACCCCTTGGATCACTTGGATAATTTTGATAGGCTCTGCAGCCTCACCAAGATCAATGGTGTTAGTGAAGACAGCTTCAAGCTGCGTCTATTTCCCTTCTCGCTGGGCGACAAAGCACACCACTGGGAGAAGACACTACCTGCTGGCTCCATCACATCTTGGGATGATTGCAAGAAGGCATTCTTAACAAAGTTCTTCTCCAATTCAAGAACTGCACGTCTACGAAATGAAATCTCCAGTTTTACTCAAAAGCAGTCTGAATCAATTTGTGAGGCCTGGGAGAGATTCAAAGGCTACACTATACAGTGTCCACACCATGGTTTCAAGAAGGCTTCACTACTCAGCACACTCTACAGGGGAGTTTTGCCCAAGATAAGAATGTTGCTAGACACTGCCTCTAATGGGAATTTCTTGAATAAGGATGTTGAGGAAGGCTGGGAGTTGATAGAGAACTTAGCTCTATCTGATGGTAACTATAACGAGGATTTTGATCGCTCCAACAGAAGCATTGGAGATCCGGATGCAAAGCATACTAAAGAGATGGTAAAGGCTCTCAATGACAAGCTGGATCAATTTCTGCTTACTCAACAGAAGCCAGTCCACTATATCACTGAAGAAGAGCACTATCAAATCCAAGAGGGGGAGATTACTCAGGCTGCAGAAGTCAGCTACATTCAGAACCAAGGTGGCTACACCAAGGGCTACAACCCCTACATGCCTGCTCATCCCAATCTATCTTACCGGAGCACGAATGTTGCAAACCCTCAAGATCAGGTTTACCCTCAGCAACAACAGAACCAGTCCAAGCCATTCATACCATACAATCAAGGCCTTGTCCCAAAGCAGCAGTTTAGTGGCGGTTATCAACAATATAACCCACCACCCGGTTTTGCACAGCAAATCCAGCCAGCTCCACCTGCACAAGATCAAGAGATGAAACAAATGCTTCAGCAGATTCTACAAGGTCAAGCAGCTGGTGCTATAGCTCTTGATAAGAAAATGGCTGAGATTCACAACAAAGTAGACTGCTCCTTCAATGATCTCAATATCAAGTTTGAGGCTCTAAACTCCAGGTTGAAGTACGTGGAGAGCAAAATTGCTTCTACTTCTGCGCCTACGAATCCAGGGCAACTGCCAGGGAAAGCTATTCAGAATCAGAAAGGTCATGTTAATGCTATTCACCTTCGCAGTGGTCGAGAGCTGCAAACTCGACCTAGCATAGCTCCTGTCACTGAGGACAGTGAGATTCAAGAGGGGGAGGATTCTATTCAGAATGAAACCCAAGTAGAAGACACCACTAAGCTTGACCAAGAGGTTGCACCTAGTGATCAAGCTAAGAGCCCCCAGATCAAAGAACCAGTTGTTGATAAGAGTAAGAAGAAAGCTTTTATCCCACCACCCTACAAGCCCAAAATACCATTCCCAGGAAGATTCAAGAGGGATATCATTGAGAAGTACAGAGCCATGTTTGCTAAACACATCAAGGAGATTGAATTAAGGATGCCTCTCATTGATGCTTTCATGCTGATTCCGGATTCTCACAAGTACTTCAAAGACATGGTAATGGAGAGAATTAAGGAAGTGCAAGGGATGGAGAGTCATGAGTGCAGTGAAATCATCCAAACGAAGATTATTCCCAAGAAATTGGGAGATCCTGGTTCGTTTACTCTACCTTGCTCTCTAGGCACTTTGGCCTTCAGTAACTGCCTATGCGATCTAGGTGCTTTTAAAAGTCTCATGCCTCTCTCTGTGGCCAAGAGACTTGGTTTCAGCAAGTATAAACCTTGCAACATCTCCTTGATCCTGGCTGATGAGTCTGTCAGATTTCCTCATGGGTTATTAGAAGATTTGCCTATTAAGATTGGAAATGCTGAAATCCCTACAGACTTCATAGTGCTAGAAATGGATGAACCAAAAGATCCTTTAATCTTAGGAAGGCCCTTCTTAGCCACTGCTGGAGCTGTCATTGATGTTAAGAATGGGAAGATTGATCTTAATCTGGGAAATGATTTCACAATGAAGTTTGACATCAATGATGCCACGAGGAAGCCAACAATTGAAGGACAGACCTTCGTAGTTAAGGTAATGGATTGCCTAGATGATGAACAGCTAGAGGAGGTTGCTGAGGAAGATCACCAACAAACTTCTTTGACTAAGGGTGGTGAAACAGGATATCTTCTCACTGAAACCTTGAGATGTGGTAAGTCACTAGATTCACACAAGGAAGTAGCAGGGTCAGAGGTCTTTAAAGGCTTGATTGGGTCAAAAACAGAGGTTAAGGTGGCATATGAAGCAAGCTCAATACATGCTCAACCAACTGACTCGAGTATACATTTGAGCAAGCCTACAACTCGTCAGGAGGACTCTAGCTCGACCAAACATCGTGATAAGCTGCTAGAGTCTAGCAATTCTGCTCCAGATGGCTGGTTAGAACTCAAGGAGAGGTCCAAATGGCAGGATAAAACCATAACGGAGCTAACAGGCACTGTGAGAGAGCTGAAGGATCAAATCAAGAAGCTCCATGGGATAGCCAACCAAGTACCACTCCCAATCAAGGACGTCCCAACTGATGAAGCATCCACTTTGGTCAGCAAAAAGGGGAGTGAATTCACTTCAGCATGGTCTATAGAAGAAGACTATCCAGTTGCTCAACAAGAAGCTTACTATGAGAAAAGGGCCATTGAGTACTCAACCTCAGATTTATCAAGAGAGCCTGCTAAGCCAGATGATTCATCCACCTGCAGGACAGAGGAGACCTCATTTGCTCTCTACAATCCACCCTAAGCTCGTTCAGTGTGAGAAGTCAAGCTAAAGACTTTAAACAAGCTCACTTGGGAGGAAGTCCCATGTCTATCCTTGTAAATATTAGTTATTTCCTTGTTATTTTTCATGTTTTTGCTTAAGTGTCTCAGGATAAAGCGTTTTAAGGAAGCCAAGGCGCAAAACAGAATAGGTGGCCTTGTCTCGACCTGCCCTACTCGACTACAAGTCGAGCTTGCCCCTTGGTGTCACTCCAAACCAATATCGAAGCCCTACTCGACGTACTAGCTCGACCCAACGTCGAGTTAGCCCATGAAGCCCACCAGTACCAGGTCAATCACCTCCTTCTTCACCCATCCATGAGGTAACAACTCCAATTCACCATTGTATATACCACATTTCATTTTGTTTCTCTGTTGGTTTGCCCTGAGTACTCTCTTCCAAATGCTTGTTACACAGAGGACTGTGTAATTTAAGTTTGGGGGAGGGCTCAGGGAGTATTTGACATTGTGATTTGTTTTCTTATTTCAAATTTTGCATCATTGCATCTAAGGCATAGAAAAACCATAAAAATTTGAAATTTTTCGAAAATGATTTCATAAAAACTGAGTGTTCATATAGCTTGCATTGTCATTTTAGGATTGTTTTAGTATGCTTTCACTTAGGGCTGTTGCATCATGCATTTGCATTGGAGATTATGATGATTATAACCTTGTAAATATGCCTATTCACTAAGTAGAACTCAGTGCCCTGGTTGTTAGTTCTCTAATGCATAATCGACTGAACTTGAAGTAAGACCGCACCATCTTTTGAATTCAACGCTTGACTTTCTTGTTTTTAGTCGAATCTCGCTTTGATCTGATGCCATTCCCTATCTATTTGAACTTGAATTTTGACTTATAATTATTATGCTGTGCATTGTGCTATGAACTCATGGATACCTTAAAATACTTGGACTTTCTTTTACCTTTTGATCACTCTTGCTAGTCCAAGTAGCTGACTCCCATCTTTGGAGCAGTTATTCCCCACCCTTAGCCTTAACCTTCTTTCAAGCCATTTATCATTTGTGTGTGAATGTGAGGCCTTATTCCGATTGAGCTTGGTAGAAAGTGTTAGGTCTGTAACGACAAGGATAGTATCTCATGTAGTTCTGGTTCACGTTATCTGGACCAGATAGGACTAGGTGGGTGCTTAATTCTGGGTTTGGGTTGTGTTTAAAAGAAAGAAAAGGTTGTGTTCATCATTGAAAGAAAAGGAAAGGGAAAAGAGTCCTAAGGAGAAGTAGCTAAAGTAAGAGAAGTCTAGTAAAGGATTTGGGTGTGCTAAAGTAAAGGAAAAAGGGGTCTGTAAATAGCTTAAAGAGATTGGGCAAAAGCCTTGTGTTTATAAAAAGAAAGAAAAGGGAACCCTAGTTGTTAAAGAAACCTGATCCGCTAGACAGAGCAGTAAAAAAGCTTCTCCTAGGATAGAAAGCAAAGAAAAGAAAAGGGATGATTTGAGTAAAGTCTGTAAATGCTTTGAAAGCAAAAGGGTAGAGTTAAGTTCATGATTCTGGGATTAGAAATAGGACCTCTATTTGGGTTGATATTGATTATATTCTGGGTAGATGGGGTCTTATCCTTGTATGCATAACTTGATACTCACCTTTAGCATTCTACTAAAGCTCAATCATTCTTGAGAGATCCCCTGTTGCGATTTAAACCAGAACTTTAAGGGACCATCTTTGTCACTAAAACCTTTACCCTTTAGCCAAATGTGTTCATATCCATTGCATAGTATGATTCACGGTTCCCACTTAATAAATGTTAAAGGGAATGTGCAGATTTGAATGCTTGATTTGATTAAGGCAGAGGTTAGGTTGAGATGTGAAGGAGATGGCTAATGTTTTTAAGTAAGGATCAGTCAACCTTGCATTCTATAATTAGCAACCTGGACATTGAATTCACTTACTCTATATGCATGTTTTGGTTCTGAGTCTCCACTTTCAAACCTCTTCTCCAGCTTGGTTCTATTTGTTTGCTTGAGGGCAAGCAAGAGCTAAGTTTGGGGGAGTTGATATCTCTGTATTTTACCTCTTTTTAGCACACATTTCTTATGCATTTAGCTTAGTTTCCTCTCTGTTTCACTGCATTAATAGTCCTTTTTCATAAGATTTTCATCACTTAGTACGATTTGCATTGCATGGCATAGCATGTTGCATATTGGATGAGTTTTAGGTACTTTGGAGCTTATTTGGGACTTAATGGAGCAAGGAGGAACTAACACGACCTTGGGGCTAGACTTGGGATCGAATTGGAGAGGATTGAAGTCGTTCAAGATGACCCGGGAGCAGACTCGACGTCATGGCTCGATGACACGTCGAGTAGGACGCCAAGAAGCCACCTGGGAGCAGACTCGACGTCATGGCTCGATGACACGTCGAGTAGGACGCCAAGAAGCAGCTTGGGAGCAGTCTCGACGTGACAGGCTCGACGTCACGTCGAGATGGACATCAAGGCGCCACCTTTGAGAATCACTTGGTCTCGACGTGTCAGGCTCGACGACACGTCGAGTTGGCCTCCACCGACTCTCTATTTTGTCCTGTAGCCAATTAGGGCAACCTAGTATTTCCTATAAATAGGGATACATGCTATTGTCCAGGGGATATTCTTATTACCCAGCAGATATTCTTCTTTTCTCTCATAAACCCTAGTTTTTGTAATCGTTTTTCCTGTTGATCCTTTGAGTTTTTGGATTTCGTTTCTTCATCAAAGTTGTAGATCTGCCTCTTATCTATATCATACTTGCTTTTCAATGATTTCTGGGTTTGAAACGTTTTCTGGGTTTTTATGCATGATGTTCTTCAGTGTTCTTGAGTAGTGGATTAGGGTTCTTGAGGATGGGATAGATTAGGTGTGGAATCCTTAGTATATTTAGGTGGTTAAGTGTAGAATTGCTTGATTTCCCTTCTGGTTTAGTAGATCTTAATGCTATTTCCTCTCTGATCAATTGGAAGTTGATCTCAGACATTTCCACACCCAAAAGGTGTTTGATGAAATGTCTGAACCAACTATTCCAGAGATTTGCATACTCTAGCCCAAGAGATTGGATGTTTAGAATGCTTATTGACTTTATTAGATTGAATCATAATGCCTGCTAGGTTATATTTCTTCAATGAGAATTGAGTATGAAAGTGATTTAGCTTGAGAATCTCTGTCACGAGAGTGGATTGATTTGTATTCGAATCTATTGTCTAGGGATAGCTTGATTGAGTTTGTTAACCACCTAGGTAGACTAAGGAGACTGCCATAATCGATTACCCCATTCCTCAGGACCTTTTATCTCTATTGATTGTTAAATCTCGTTTCTGTTAACTTTTGTGACCATCTCGACCTGTTAGGCCTAGATCGTTTCTCTGCATTGTAAGGTTGCTAGTTCCTTTTCCAAAGCTTATG
>NW_003302551.1:7353594-7355608 GCF_000004255.2 Arabidopsis lyrata subsp. lyrata
GCTTGAGAATCTCTGTCACGAGAGTGGATTGATTTGTATTCGAATCTATTGTCTAGGGATAGCTTGATTGAGTTTGTTAACCACCTAGGTAGACTAAGGAGACTGCCATAATCGATTACCCCATTCCTCAGGACCTTTTATCTCTATTGATTGTTTAAATCTCGTTTCTGTTAACTTTTGTGACCATCTCGACCTGTTAGGCCTAGATCGTTTCTCTGCATTGTTAGGTTGCTAGTTTCTTTTCCAAAGCTTATGCATGATAGTTTCTGGTCTTTAGTTTACTTCTTGCTCTTGTTTACTTGCTGTTTAGTTCTCTTTTATTGCTTTTAAATTCGGTATTTGCATGTTAAATTGGTTGCTTAGGATCAATAGAAACACACAAAACCCTTTCACAATTGGCTTGACTTATTTGCTTTCTGTTTCATATCTTGAATGCTTGCAGTCACACTGAGATTGGATTGATAACCTAATATACTACAATGGCATGTGTATTAGGGATTGATACATGTTAGATAGACAAAATCTCATTATCATTGTCACCACTTCGAGAATCCGAAGTGACTGCACTGTGACATGAGTTCGGTGTAGAAGACACGGGTAAGTCGGTTCAAGGACACTTGGGCCAAAAAGGCGAGGCCCAAGAAGATCAGAGTCAACTCAAATTCAAACGTTGAGCATTAAAGTCAAGGAATCAAAACGGACACATTTAAGAAGGAATAATTGTACTTAATTACTCATTTTAATGTCGTTTCTCTATGTATAAATATAAAGGCCAATGGCCATGTAAAGGGATCTCCCTCTGGAGCAAGAAATACAATAGCAATTTATGTAGCAATTCATATCTCTTTCCTATACTCAGTCATACACACCAATCTTGTCATATTGGACTCCAAGAACCCTACACAAGCTTATTATGGCTTCCCCAAGTTTTGTAAGGAAGGAGAAAGTCACTATGAGTTTTTATTTATTTTGCATCTATGCTACTTTAGCAGCCAGGATCCGGGTTGCATTTCTCTTTCTTATACTCAGTCATACACACCAATCTTGTCATATTCCACTCCAAGAACCCTACACAAGCTTATTATGGCTTCCCCAAGTTTTGTAAGGGAGGACGAAGTCCCTATGAGGTTTTTTGTTTTGCATCTATGCTACTTTAACAGCCAGGATCCGGGTTGTATTTCTCTTTCTTATACTAAGTCATACACACCAATCTTGTCATATTGGACTCCAAGAACAATTCACAAGCTTATTATGGCTTTCCCATGTTTTGTAAGAGAGGACGAAGTCCCTATGAGTATTTTTGTTTTGCATCTATGCTACTTTAGCAGCCAGGATCCGGGTTGCATTTGTCTTTCTTATACTCAGTCATACACACCAATCTTGTCATATTGGGATCCAAGAACCCTACACAAGCTTATGGCTTCCCCAAGTTTTGTAAGGGAGGACAAAGTCCTTATGAGTTTTTTTTTTGTTTTGCATCTATGCTACTTTAGCAGCCAGGATCCGAGTTTTATTTCTCTTTCTTATACTCAGTCATACACACCAATCTTGTCATATTGGACTCCAAGAACCCTACACAAGCTTATTATGGCTTCCCCAATTTTTGTAAGGGAGGACGAAGTCCCTATGAGGTTTTTTGTTTTGTATCTATGCTACTTTAACAGCCAGGATCCGGGTTGTATTTCTCTTTCTTATACTAAGTCATACACACCAATCTTGTCGTATTGGACTCCAAGAACAATTCACAAGCTTATTATGGCTTTTCGAAGTTTTTTATGGGAGGACGAAGTCCCTATGAGTATTTTTGTTTTGCATCTATGTTACTTTAGCAGCCAGGATCCGGGTTGCATTTCTCTTTCCTATACTCAGTCATACACACCAATCTTGTCATATTGGACTCCAAGAACCCTACACAAGCTTATTATGGCGTCCCCAAGTTTTGTAAGGAAGGAGAAAGTCACTATGAGTTTTTTTTTTATTTTGCGCCTATGCTACTTTACCAGCCAGGATCCGG
>NW_003302551.1:7357193-7367358 GCF_000004255.2 Arabidopsis lyrata subsp. lyrata
AACTACTCAAGCTTATTGATTAGGCTTCCCCGAAGTTTTGTAAGGAAGGAGAAAGTCACTATGAGTTTTTTTTTATTTTGCATCTATGCTACTTTAGCAGCCATGATCAGGGTTGCATTTCTCTTTCTTATACTCAGTCATACACACCAATCTTGTCATATTCCACTCCAAGAACCCTACACAAGCTTATTATGGCTTCCCCAAGTTTCGTAAGGGAGGACGAAGTCCCTATGAGGTTTGTTGTTTTGCATCTATGCTACTTTAACAGCCAGGATCCGGGTTGTATTTCTCTTTCTTATACTAAGTCATACACACCAATCTTGTCGTATTGGACTCCAAGAACAATTCACAAGCTTATTGCTTCCCCAAGTTTTGTAAGGGAGGACAAAGTCCTTATGAGTTTTTTTTTGTTTTGCATCTATGCTACTTTAGCAGCCAGGATCCGAGTTTTATTTCTCTTTCTTATACTCAGTCATACACATCAATCTTGTCATATTGGACTCCAAGAACCCTACACAAGCTTATTATGGCTTCCCCAATTTTTGTAAGGGAGGACGAAGTCCCTATGAGGTTTTTTGTTTTGCATCTATGCTACTTTAACAGCCAGGATCCGGGTTGTATTTCTCTTTCTTATACTAAGTCATACACACCAATCTTGTCGTATTGGACTCCAAGAACAATTCACAAGCTTATTATGGCTTTTCGAAGTTTTTTATGGGAGGACGAAGTCCCTATGAGTATTTTTGTTTTGCATCTATGTTACTTTAGCAGCCAGGATCCGGGTTGCATTTCTCTTTCCTATACTCAGTCATACACACCAATCTTGTCATATTGGACTCCAAGAACCCTACACAAGCTTATTATGGCTTCCCCAAGTTTTGTAAGGAAGGAGAAAGTCACTATGAGTTTTTTTTTTATTTTGCGTCTATGCTACTTTAGCAGCCAGGATCCGGGTTGCATTTCTCTTTCTTATACTCAGTCATACACACCAATCTTGTCATATTCCACTCCAAGAACCCTACACAAGCTTATTATGGCTTCCCCAAGTTTTGTAAGGGAGGACGAAGTCCCTATGAGGTTTTTTGTTTTGCATCTATGCTACTTTAACAGCCAGGATCCGGGTTGTATTTTTCTTTCTTATACTAAGTCATACACACCAATCTTGTCATATTGGACTCCAAGAACAATTCACAAGCTTATTATGGTTTTCCCAAGTTTTGTAAGAGAGGACGAAGTCCCTATGAGTATTTTTGTTTTGCATCTATGCTACTTTAGCAGCCAGGATCCGGGTTGCATTTCTCTTTCTTATACTCAGTCATACACACCAATCTTGTCATATTGGGCTCCAAGAACCCTACACAAGCTTATTGATATGTCTATATTTTACTAGTTTTTACCATGCATTTACATCTCATTTAGTCTAGTTTCATCCTTGTTTCATGTCTTTAACTCTTAGTTTGCATCATTTAGCTTCACTTTACGCATTTAGGATCATTCTACATCTCTGTTGCATACAGTCTTGCATTTTGGAGTTGTATCAGGTGTTTTCAGGTACTAAGGAGCAGTGCCAGAGCAGTGTACTCGAGCAGTGCAAGAGCAGTGCCAGAGCAGTTCCAGAGCAGTGTACTCGAGCAGTTCCAGAGTAGTGTACTCGAGCAGTGTACTCGAGCAGAGCCAGAGCAGTGTACTCGAGCAGATTTCTGAAGAGAAGACCAAGACATACTCGACCAACCTACTCGAACAGGCTACTCGAACTGGACCTGAGAGACTTACCCGAGCAAGATGCAACCTTTGAAGAATGGACTACTCGACCAAGCCACTCGAGTACCAGCTCGAGTAGACCCTAAACCGACTTTCTATTTTGTCGTTTTGTGTACTAGGGTTTTCTACTTTTGCTATAAATAGACCTCTTAGGGCTTTGCCCAAAGGATCTCGTTTTTATCCTTTGAACAATATTTCTGCAAACTTTTGTAATCCAAATTACTTTTGATCCTTTGAGTTTTTGCAATAATTTCCTTCTTCAAAGTTGTAGATCTCTGTCTCGTCTATATCATACTTTATTTTCAATGAATTCTGGGTTTGTGCAATTTTCTGGGTTTTTATGCATGATGTTCTTGAGCATGTCTGAGTAGTGGATTAGGGTTCTTGAGGATGGGATAGATTAGGTGTGGAATCCTTAGTTTATTTAGGTGGTTAAGTGTAGAATTGCTTGAATCCCTTCTGGATTAGTAGTACTTAGTGCTTATTCCTTTCTGATCAACTGGGATTTGAACCCAGACATTTCCACACCCACCAGGTGTTCGATGAAATGTCTGAACCAACTACTCCAGAGATTTACATACTCTAGCCCAAGAGATTGGATGTTTAGAATGTTTATTGACTATATTAGATTGAATCTTATTGCCTGCTTTGCTAGATTTCGCTAATGATGATTAGGTCTGGAACTGGTATTGCTTGAGGATCTCTGTCACGAGAGTGGATTGATCTGTAGTTGAATCTATTGTCTAGGGATAGCCTGTTTGGATTGTTAACCACCTAAGTAGATTAAGGAGACTGCTATAATCAATTACCCTATCCTCAGGACCTTTTATCTCATTTTATTGCTGCTTAGTATTGATAGTTCTTTCTCTTATGCATGTTCACTCTTGTTCTGTAGTTTTATCGCTTATGCATGATCGCTTAGTATTGCTAGATAACAAAACAATATTCTGCTTGGCTTGACTTAGTTATCTCTGAGCATATCTTGATTGATAGTAAGAGCACCTGATTGGATTGATAACCTCTTATACTGCAATGACATGAAAGTATATTAGGGTAATTGATAGTAAAAATCCTAGTATCAATTTGGCGCCGTTGCCATTTGGGTGTCTGCTTGTTACATTCAAGATTTTAGAATTGCTAAGATCAAGTACTTTCTTTACTTTGGTTACTAACTACTCTCTTCAGCTGCTTGTTTTTGTGCTCCAGGTACCAACTCGACCTCAAGTCGAGTCTACACGTCGAGACTAGCCACTTTGCATGCAAACTCGTTCCAAAGGTTCTGACAATCTCATCAGCTACAGAGACAACATCAATCGTTTAGCTCGTGAGTTGAGAGAGCGTAGAGACAGAGACGGTTGTGAACAGCACAATCCAGCTGCTATGGAAGAACAAGATCAAGACAATCAGGGAGTTGGGATACCAAGGAACATTGGTGATGGTGATGCACCACGCAACCATCAACAGAGACAGGGCATCGTTCCACCTCCTGTCCAGAACAACAATTTCGAGATCAAGAGTGGATTGATCTCAATGATTCAAGGTAACAAGTTTCATGGGTTGCCTCTGGAAGACCCCTTGGATCACTTGGATAATTTTGATAGGCTCTGCAGCCTCACCAAGATAAATGGTGTTAGTGAAGACGGTTTCAAGCTGCGTCTGTTTCCCTTCTCGCTGGGAGACAAAGCACACCACTGGGAGAAGACACTACCAGCTGGCTCCATCACATCTTGGGACGATTGCAAGAAGGCTTTCTTAACAAAGTTCTTCTCCAATTCAAGAACTGCACGTCTACGAAATGAAATCTCCAGTTTTACTCAAAAGCAGTCTGAATCCATTTGTGAGGCCTGGGAGAGATTCAAAGGCTACACTATACAGTGTCCACACCATGGTTTCAAGAAAGCTTCACTACTCAGCACACTCTACAGGGGAGTTTTGCCCAAGATCAGAATGTTGCTAGACACTGCCTCTAATGGGAATTTCTTAAATAAGGATGTTGAGGAAGGCTGGGATTTGATAGAGAACTTAGCTCTATCTGATGGTAACTATAACGAGGATTTTGATCGCTCCAACAGAGGTATTGGAGATCCGGATGCAAAGCATACTAAAGAGATGGTTCAGGCTCTCAACGACAAGCTGGATAAATTTCTGCTTACTAACCAGAAACCAGTCCACTATCTCACTGAAGAAGAGCACTATCAAATCCAAGAGGGGGAGAACAATCAGGCTGCAGAAGTTAGCTACATTCAGAACCAAGGTGGCTACAACAAGGGCTACAACCCCTACCAGCATGCTCATCCAAATCTATCTAACCGGAGCATGAATGTTGCAAACCCTCAGGATCAGGTTTACCCTCAGCAACAACAGAACCAGTCCAAGCCATTCATACCATACAATCAAGGCTTTGTCCCAAAGCAGCAGTTTAGTGGCAGTTATCAACAATATAATCCACCACCCGGTTTTGCACAGCAACCCCAGCCAGCTCCACCTGCACAAGATCAAGACATGAAGCAAATGCTTCAACAGCTTCTACACGGCCAAGCAGCTGGTGATAAGAAGATGGCTGAGATTCAAAACAAAGTTGACTGCTCCTACAATGATCTACATGTCAAGATTGAGGCTCTAAACTCCAGGATTAAGTACATGGAGAGCCAAGTTGCCTCTACTTCTGTACCTCAGAATCCAGGGCAACTGCCAGGGAAAGCTATTCAGCATCAGAAAGGTCATGTTAATGCTATTCACCTTCGTAGTGGTCGAGAGCTGCAAACTCGACCTAGCATAGCTCCTGTCACTGAGGACAGTGAGATTCAAGAGGGGGAGGATTTCACTCAGCATGAAACTCAAGTAGAAGACACCATTAAGCTAGACCAAGAGACTGTACCTCGTGATCAAGTCCAGAGCCCCCAGATCAAAGAACCAGTTGTTCATACGAGTAAGAAGAAAGCTTTCGTTCCACCACCCTACAAGCCCAAAATACCATTCCCAGGAAGATTCAAGAGGGATATCATTGAGAAGTACAGAGCCATGTTTGCTAAACACATCAAGGAGATTGAATTAAGGATGCCTCTCATTGATGCTTTCATGCTTATTCCGGATTCTCACAAGTTCTTTAAAGACATGGTAATGGAGAGAATTAAGGAAGTGAAAGGGATGGAGAGTCATGAGTGCAGTGAAATCATCCAAACGAAGATTATTCCCAAGAAATTGGGAGATCCTGGTTCGTTTACTCTACCTTGCTCTCTAGGCACATTAGCCTTCAGTAACTGCCTCTGCGATCTAGGTGCTTTTAAAAGTCTCATGCCTCTCTCCGTGGCCAAGAGACTGGGTTTCAGCAAGTATAAACCTTGCAACATCTCCTTGATCCTGGCTGATGAGTCTGTCAGATTTCCTCATGGGTTATTAGAAGATTTGCCTATTAAGATTGGAAATGCTGAAATCCCTACAGACTTCATAGTGCTAGAAATGGATGAACCAAAAGATCCTTTAATCTTAGGAAGGCCCTTCTTAGCCACTGCTGGAGCTGTCATTGATGTTAAGAATGGGAAGATTGATCTTAATCTGGGAAATGATTTCACAATGAAGTTTGACATCAATGATGCCACGAGGAAGCCAACAATTGAAGGACAGACCTTCGTAGTTAAGGTAATGGATTGCCCAGCTGATGAACAGCTAGAGAAGATTGCTGAGGAAGATCACCAACAAACTTCTTTGACTAAGAGTGGTGAAGCAGGATATCTTCTCACTGAAACCTTGAGATGTGGTAAGTCACTAGACTCACACAAGGAAGTAGCAGGGTCAGAGGTCTTTAAAGGCTTGATTGAGTCAAAAGCAAAGGTTAAGGTGGCATATGAAGCAAGCTCAACACATGCTCAACCAACTTACTCGAGTATACACTTGAGCAAGCCCTCAACTAGTCTGGAGAACTCTAGCTCGACCAAACATCTTGATAAGCTGCTAGAGTCTAGCAATTCTGCGCCAGATGGCTGGTTAGAACTCAAGGAGAGGTCCAAATGGCAGGATAAAGCCATAAGAGAGCTAACAGGCACTGTGAGAGAGCTGAAGGATCAAATCAAGAAGCTCCATGGGATAGCCAACCAAGTACCACTCCCAATCAAGGACGTCCCAACTGATGAAGCATCCACTCTGGTCAGCAAAAAGGGGAGTGAATTCACTTCAGCATGGTCTATAGAAGAAGACTATCCAGTTGATCAACAGGAAGCTTACTATGAGAAAAGGGCCATTGAGTACTCAACTACAGATTTGTCAAGCGAGCATGCTAAGTTTGATGATTCATCCACCCGCATGACAGAGGAGACCTCACTTCCTCTCTACAACCCATCCTAAGCTTATTCAGTGTGAGAAGTCAAGCTAAAGACTTTAAACAAGCTCACTTGGGAGGAATTCCCATGTTTATCCTTGTAAATAGCTCTTTATCTCTTGTTATTTTTGATGTGTTTTTGTAGTGTCTGTGATTTTCAGGAAAAAGGGGAAAGGTTTTGGTTCAGGAAAAGCTCAGAAATTTTTTGCAGAAACGCTACAGTACTCGAGTACTGTACTCGAGTACACCACTCGAGCAGATACCCGAGCACACTGTCCCTACCTCATCCCAGCCAGTACCTTGGAGCTACACGAGTGAGAGCATGGATGACTACGTCTCTGCTTTCTTTACTTAGACCAGGTAACAACTCTACTTCACCATTGTTTATATCATCTTTCATTTTGTTTATCTATTGGTTTGCCCTGAGTACTCTCTTCCAAGCTTTTGTTACACAGAGGACTGTGTAATTTAAGTTTGGGGGAGGGCTCAGGGAGTATTTGACATTGTGTTTTGTTTTCTTATTTCAAATTTTGCATCATTGCATCTAAGGCATAGAAAAACCATAAAAATTTGAAAATTTTCGAAAATTGTTTCACAAAAACAGAGTGTTCATATAGCTTGCATTGTCATTTTAGGATTGTTTTAGTATGCTTTCACTTAGGGCTGTTGCATCATGCATTTGCATTGGAGATTATGATGATAATAACCTTGTAAATATGCTTATTCACTAAGTAGAACTCAGTGCCCAGGTTGTTAGTGCTCTAATGCATAATCGATTGAACTTGAAGTAAGACCGCACCATCTTTTGAATTCAACGCTTGATTTTCTTGTTCTTAGTTGAAACTCGCTTTGATCTGATGCCTTTCCCTATCAATTTGAACCTGAATTTTGACTTGCAATTATCATACTGTGCATTGTGTTATGAACTCATGGTTACCTTAAAATACTTGGACTTTCTTTTACCTTTTGATCCCTCTTGCTAGTCCAAGTAGCTGACTCCCATCTTTGGAGCAGTTATTCCCTACCCTAAACCTTAACCTTCTTTCAAGCCATTTATCATTTGTGTGTGACTGTGAGGCCTTATTTCGATTGAGCTTGGTAGAAAGTGTTAGGTCTGTACCGACAAGGATAGTATCTCATGTAGTTCTAGTTCACGTTATCTGGACTAGATAGGACTAGGTGGGTGCTTAATTCTGGGTTTGGGTTGTGCTTAAAAGAAAGAAAAGGTTGTGTTCATCACTGACAGAAAAGAAAAGGGAAATGAGTCCTTAAGAGAAGTAGCTAAAGTAAAATAAAGTCTAGTAAAGGATTTGGGAGTGTTAAAGTAAAGAAAAGGGTTCTGTAATAGCTTAAAGAGAAAGGCCAAGAAGCCTTGTGTTATAAGAAGAAAGAAAAAGGAACCCTAGTTGTTAAAGAAATCCTAATCCGCTAGACAGAGCAAAGAAAAAGAAAGCTTCTCCTAAGATAGAAAGCAAGGTAAAGAAGAGAATGATTTGAGTAAGAGTCTGGAAATGCTTTGAATGCAAAAGGGTAGAGTTTAAGTTCATGTTCTGGGATTAGAAATAGGACTTCCATTTGGATTGATATTGATTACATTCTGGGTAGATGGGGTCTTATCCTTGTATGCATAACTTGGAACTCACCTTTAGCATTCTACTAAAGCTCAATCATTCTTGAGAGATCCCCTGTTACGATTTAAACCAGATCTTTAAGGGACCATCTTTGTCTCTTGACCTCTACCCTTAAACCAAATGACTTCATATCCATTGCATTGTATGATCCACGGTTCTCACTTAATCAATGTTAAAGGGAATGTGCTGAGGTGATTGCTTGAATTGATTAAGGCAGAAGTTAGGTTGAGATGTGAAGGAGATGGCTATAGTTTTAAAGTAGAGATCAGTCAACCTTGCATTCTAGAATTAGCAACCTGGACATTGAATTCACTTACTCTATATGCATGTTTTGGTTCTGAGTCTCCTCTTTCAAACCTCTCCTCCAGCTTGATCTTTACTGTTTGCTTGAGGGCAAGCAAAGAATAAGTTTGGGGGAGTTGATATGTCTATATTTTACTAGTTTTTACCATGCATTTACATCTCATTTAGTCTAGTTTCATCCTTGTTTCATGTCTTTAACTCTTAGTTTGCATCATTTAGCTTCACTTTACGCATTTAGGATCATTCTACATCTCTGTTGCATACAGTCTTGCATTTTGGAGTTGTATCAGGTGTTTTCAGGTACTAAGGAGCAGTGCCAGAGCAGTGTACTCGAGCAGTGCAAGAGCAGTGCCAGAGCAGTTCCAGAGCAGTGTACTCGAGCAGTTCCAGAGTAGTGTACTCGAGCAGTGTACTCGAGCAGAGCCAGAGCAGTGTACTCGAGCAGATTTCTGAAGAGAAGACCAAGACATACTCGACCAACCTACTCGAACAGGCTACTCGAACTGGACCTGAGAGACTTACCCGAGCAAGATGCAACCTTTGAAGAATGGACTACTCGACCAAGCCACTCGAGTACCAGCTCGAGTAGACCCTAAACCGACTTTCTATTTTGTCGTTTTGTGTACTAGGGTTTTCTACTTTTGCTATAAATAGACCTCTTAGGGCTTTGCCCAAAGGATCTCGTTTTTATCCTCTGAACAATATTTCTGCAAATTTTTGTAATCCAAATTACTTTTGATCCTTTGAGTTTTTGCGATTACTTTCTTCTTCAAAGTTGTAGATCTCTGTCTCGTCTATATCATACTTTATTTTCAATGAATTCTGGGTTTGTGCAATTTTCTGGGTTTTTATGCATGATGTTCTTGAGCATGTCTGAGTAGTGGATTAGGGTTCTTGAGGATGGGATAGATTAGGTGTGGAATCCTTAGTTTATTTAGGTGGTTAAGTGTAGAATTGCTTGAATCCCTTCTGGATTAGTAGTACTTAGTGCTTATTCCTTTCTGATCAACTGGGATTTGAACCCAGACATTTCCACACCCACCAGGTGTTCGATGAAATGTCTGAACCAACTACTCCAGAGATTTACATACTCTAGCCCAAGAGATTGGATGTTTAGAATGTTTATTGACTATATTAGATTGAATCTTATTGCCTGCTTTGCTAGATTTCGCTAATGATGATTAGGTCTGGAACTGGTATTGCTTGAGGATCTCTGTCACGAGAGTGGATTGATCTGTAGTTGAATCTATTGTCTAGGGATAGCCTGTTTGGATTGTTAACCACCTAAGTAGATTAAGGAGACTGCTATAATCAATTACCCTATCCTCAGGACCTTTTATCTCATTTTATTGCTGCTTAGTATTGATAGTTCTTTCTCTTATGCATGTTCACTCTTGTTCTGTAGTTTTATCGCTTATGCATGATCGCTTAGTATTGCTAGATAACAAAACAATATTCTGCTTGGCTTGACTTAGTTATCTCTGAGCATATCTTGATTGATAGTAAGAGCACCTGATTGGATTGATAACCTCTTATACTGCAATGACATGAAAGTATATTAGGGTAATTGATAGTAAAAATCCTAGTATCACTTATGGCTTCCCCAAGTTTTATAAGGGAGGACAAAGTCCCTATGAGTTTTTTTTTGTTTTGCATCTATGCTACTTTAGCAGCCAGGATCCGGGTTTTATTTCTCTTTCTTATACTCAGTCATACACACCAATCTTGTCATATTGGACTCCAAGAACCCTACACAAGGTTATTATGGCTTCCCCAATTTTTGTAAGGGAGGACGAAGTCCCTATGAGTATTTTTGTTTTGCATCTATGTTACTTTAGCAGCCAGGATCCAGGTTGCATTTCTCTTTCCTATACTCAGTCATACACACCAATCTTGTCATATTAGACTCCAAGAACCCTACACAAGCTTATTATGACTTCCCCAAATTTTGTAAGGAAGGAGAAAGTCACTATGAGTTTTTTTTTTATTTTGCGTCTATGCTACTTTAGCAGCCAGGATCCGGGTTGCATTTCTCTTTCTTATACTCAGTCTTACACACCAATCTTGTCATATTCCACTCCAAGAACCCTACACAAGCTTATTATGGCTTCCCCAAGTTTGTAAGGGAGGACGAAGTCCCTATGAGTTTTTGTTT
>NW_003302551.1:7368573-7369981 GCF_000004255.2 Arabidopsis lyrata subsp. lyrata
ATGCTACTTTAGCAGCCAGGATCCGGCTTGCATTTCTCTTTCCTAGACTCAGTCATACACGCCAATCTTGTCATATTAGACTCCAAGAACCCTACACAAGCTTAGTATGACTTCCCCAAATTTTGTAAGGAAGGAGAAAGTCACTATGAGGTTTTTTTTTATCATGCGTCTATGCTACTTTAGCAGCCAGGATCCGGGTTGCATTTCTCTTTCTTATACTCAGTCATACACACCAATCTTGTCATATTCCACTCCAAGAACCCTACACAAGCTTATTATGGCTTCCCCAAGTTTTGTAAGGGAGGACGAAGTCCCTATGAGGTTTTTTGTTTTGCATCTATGCTACTTTAACAGCCAGGATCCGGGTTGTATTTTTCTTTCTTATACTAAGTCATACACACCAATCTTGTCATATTGGACTCCAAGAACAATTCACAAGCTTATTATGGTTCTCCCAAGTTTTGTAAGAGAGGACGAAGTCCGTATGAGTATTTTTGTTATGCATCTATGCTACTTTAGCAGCCAGGATCCGGGTTGCATTTCTCTTTGTTATACTCAGTCATACACACCAATCTCGTCATATTGGGCTCCAAGAACCCTACACAAGCTTATGGCTTCACCAAGTTTTGTAAGGGAGGACGAAGTCCCTATGAATTTTTTTTGTTTTGCATCTATGCTACTTTAGCAGCCAGGATCCAGGTTGTATTTCTCCTTCTTATACTAAGTCATACACACCAATCTTGTCATATTGGACTCCAAGAACCCTACACAAGCTTATTATGGCTTCCCCAAGTTTTGTAAGGGAGGACGAAGTCCCTATGAGTTTTTTTGTTTTGCATCTATGCTACTTTAACAGCCAGGATCCGGGTTGCATTTCCCTTTCTTATATTCAGTCATATAAATCATTCTTGTCATATTAGACTCCAAGAATCCTACATAAACTTATTATGGCTTCCCCAAATTTTTTAAGTGAGGACGAAGTCCCTATGAGTTTTTTGTTTTGCATCTACGCTACTTTGGCAGCCAGGATCCGGGTTACATTTCTCTTTCTTATACTCAATCACACTCACCAATACTCTCATATTAGACTCCTAGAACCATACACAAGCTTATTAAGGCTTCCCCAAGTTTTGTAAGGGAGGACAAAGTCCCTATGAGTTTTTATTTGTTTTGCATCTATGCTACTTTCCAGCCAGGATCCGGGTTGCATTTCTCTTTCTTACACTTAGTCATACACACCAATCTTGTCATATTGGACTCCAAGAACCCTACACAAGCTTATTATGGCTTCCCCAATTTTTGTAAGTGAGGACGAAGTCCCTATGAGTTTTTTGTTTTGCATCTACGCTACTTTAACAGCCAGGATCCGGGGTGCATTTCTCTTTTATATACTCAATCACACTCACCA
>NW_003302551.1:7370081-7385698 GCF_000004255.2 Arabidopsis lyrata subsp. lyrata
AAGGGAGGAGGAAGTCACTATGACTCTCGATAGTTTATTTGGCATCTATGCTACTGTAGCAGCCAGGATCCGGGTTGCATTTCTCGTTCATCTAGTCAGTCATACATACCAATCTTGTCAGATTGGACTCCAAGGACAAGTCACAAGCGTATTATGGCTTTCCCAAGTTTTGTAAGGGAGGACGAAGTCCCTATGAGTATTTTTGTTTTGCATCTATGCTACTTTAGCAGCCAGGATCCGGGTTGCATTTCTCTTTCCTATACTCAGTCATACACACCAATCTTGTCATATTGGACTCCAAGGACCCTACACAAGCTTATTATGGCTTCCCCAAGTTTTGTAAGGAAGGAGAAAGTCACTATGAGTTTTTTTTTTATTTTGCATCTATGCTACTTTCCAGCCAGTATCCGGGTTGCATTTCTCTTTCTTATACTTAGTCATACACACCAATCTTGTCATATTGGACTTCAAGAACCCTACACAAGCTTAATATGGCTTCCCCAAGTTTTGTAAGGGAGGAGGAAGTCACTATGAGTTTTTGTTTAGTTTGCATCTATGCTACTTTAGGAGCCAGGATCCCGGTTACATTTCTTTTTCTTATACTCAGTCATACACACCAATCTTGTCATATTCCACTCCAAGAACCCTACACAAGCTTATTATGGCTTCCCCAAGTTTTGTAAGGGAGGACGAAGTCCCTATGAGGTTTTTTGTTTTGCATCTATGCTACTTTAACAGCCAGGATCCGGGTCGTATTTTTCTTTCTTATACTAAGTCATACACACCAATCTTGTCATATTGGACTCCAAGAACAATTCACAAGCTTATTATGGTTTTCCCAAGTTTTGTAAGAGAGGACGAAGTCCCTATGAGTATTTTTGTTTTGCATCTATGCTACTTTAGCAGCCAGGATCCGGGTTGCATTTCTCTTTCTTATACTCAGTCATACACACCAATCTTGTCATATTGGGCTCCAAGAACCCTACACAAGCTTATGGCTTCCCCAAGTTTTGTAAGGGAGGACGAAGTCCCTATGAGTTTTTTTTTGTTTTGCATCTATGCTACTTTAGCAGCCAGGATCCGGGTTTTATTTCTCTTTCTTATACTCAGTCATACACACCAATCTTGTCATATTGGACTCCAAGAACCCTACACAAGGTTATTATGGCTTCCCCAATTTTTGTAAGGGAGGACGAAGTCCCTATGAGTTTTTTTGTTTTGCATCTATGCTACTTTAACAGCCAGGATCCGGGTTGCATTTCCCTTTCTTATATTCAGTCATACAAATCATTCTTGTCATATTAGACTCCAAGAATCCTACATAAGCTTATTATGGCTTCCCCAAATTTTTTAAGTGAGGACGAAGTCCCTATGAGTTTTTTGTTTTGCATCTACGCTACTTTAGCAGCCAGGATTCGGGTTACATTTCTCTTTCTTATACTCAATCACACTCACCAGTACTCTCATATTAGACTCCTAGAACCATACAAAAGCTTATTAAGGCTTCCCCAAGTTTTGTAAGGGAGGACAAAGTCCCTATGAGTTTTTTTGTTTTGCATCTATGCTACTTTAACAGCCAGGATCCGGGTTGCATTTCCCTTTCTTATATTCAGTCATACAAATCATTCTTGTCATATTAGACTCCAAGAATCCTACATAAACTTATTATGGCTTCCCCAAATTTTTTAAGTGAGGACGAAGTCCCTATGAGTTTTTTTGTTTTGCATCTACGCTACTTTAGCAACCAGGATCCGGGTTGCATTTCCCTTTCTTATATTCAGTCATACAAATCATTCTTGTCATATAAGACTCCAAGAATCCTACAGAAACTTATTATGGCTTCCCCAAATTTTTTAAGTGAGGACGAAGTCCCTATGAGTTCTTTGTTTTGCATCTACGCTACTTTAGCAGCCAGGATCCGGGTTGTATTTCTCTTTCTTATACTCAATCACACTCACCAATACTTTCATATTGGACTCCTAGAACCATACACAAACTTATTAAGGCTTCCCCAAGTTTTGTAAGGGAGGACAAAGTCCCTATGAGTTTTTATTTGTTTTGCATCTATGCTACTTTAGGAGCCAGGATCCGGGTTGCATTTATATTTCTTACACTCAGTCATACACATCAATCTTGTCATATTGGGCTCCAAGAACCCTACACAAGCTTATTATGGCTTCCCCAAGTTTTGTAAGGGAGAAGGAAGTCACTATGAGTTTTTTTTTTTTTTTTGCATCTATGCTACTTTAGCAGCCAGGATCCGGGTTGCATTTCTCTTTCATCTACTCAGTCATACACACCAATCTTGTCATATTGGACTCCAAGAACAATTCACAAGCTTATTATGGCTTTCCCAAGTTTTGTAAGGGAGGACGAAGTCCCTATGAGTATTTTTGTTTTACATCTATGCTACTTTAGCAGCCAGGATCCGGGTTGCATTTCTCTTTCCTATACTCAGTCATACACACCAATCTTGTCATATTAGACTCCAAGAACCCTACACAACCTATTATGGCTTCCCCAAGTTTTGTAAGGGAGGAGAAAGTCACTATGAGTTTTTTTTTATTTTGCATCTATGCTATTTTCCAGCCAGGATCCGGGTTGCATTTCTCTTTCTTATACTTAGTCATACACACCAATCTTGTCATATTGGACTTCAAGAACCCTACACAAGCTTATTATGGCTTCCCCAAGTTTTGTAAGGGAGGAGGAAGTCACTATGAGTTTTTGTTTATTTTGCATCTATGCTACTTTAGCAGCCAGGATCCCGGTTGCATTTCTCTTTCATTTACTCAGTCATACACACCAATCTTGTCGTATTGGACTCCAAGAACAATTCACAAGCTTATGATGGCTTTCCGAAGTTTTTTATGGGAGGACGAAGTCCCTATGAGTATTTTTGTTTTGCATCTATGTTACTTTAGCAGCCAGGATCCGGGTTGCATTTCTCTTTCCTATACTCAGTCATACACACCAATCTATTCATATTAGACTCCAAGAACCCTACACAAGCTTATTATGGCTTCCCCAAGTTTTGTAAGGAAGGAGAAAGTCACTATGAGTTTTTTTTTTTATTTTGCATCTATGCTACTTTAGAAGCCAGGATCCGGGTTGCATTTCTCTTTCTTATACTCAGTCATACACACCAATCTTGTCATATTGGACTTCAAGAACCCTACACAAGCTTATTATGGCTTCCCCAAGTTTTGTAAGGGAGGAGGAAGCCACTATGAGGTTATTTTATTTTGCATCTATGCTACTTTAGCAGCCAGGATCCCGGTTGCATTTCTCTTTCATCTACTCAGTCATACACACCAATTTTGTCGTATTGGACTCCAAGAACAATTCACAAGCTTATTATGGCTTTCCGAAGTTTTGTATGGGAGGACGAAGTCCCTATGAGTATTTTTGTTTTGCATCTATGTTACTTTAGCAGCCACGATCCGAGTTGCATTTCTCTTTCCTATACTCAGTCATACACACCAATCTTGTCATATTGGACTCCAAGAACCCTACACAAGCTTATTATGGCTTCCCCAATTTTTGTAAGGGAGGAGAAAGTCACTATGAGTTTTTTTTTATTTTGCATCTATGCTACTTTCCAGCCAGGATCCGGATTGCATTTCTCTTTCTTACACTCAGTCATACACACCAATCTTGTCATATTGGACTCCAAGAACCCTTCACAAGCTTATTATGGCTTCCCAAATTTTGTAAGTGAGGACGAAGTCCCTATGAGTTGTTTTTTTATATTTTGCATCTATGCTACTTTAGCAGCCAGGATCCGGGTTGCATTTCTCTTTCATCTACTCAGTCATACACACAAATCTTGTCATATTGGACTCCAAGAACAATTCACAAGCTTATTATGGCATTCCCAAGTTTTGTAAGGAAGGACGAAGTCCCTATGAGTATTTTTGTTTTGCATCTATGCTACTTTAGCAGCCAGGATCCGGGTTGCATTTCTCTTTCCTATACTCAGTCATACACACCAATCTTGTCATATTGGACTTCAAGAACCCTACACAAATTTATTATGGCTTCCCCAAGTTTTGTAAGGAAGGAGAAAGTCACTATGAGTTTTTTTTTATTTTGCATCTATGCTACTTTCCAGCCAGGATCCGGATTGCATTTCTCTTTCTTACACTCAGTCATACACACCAATCTTGTCATATTGGACTCCAAGAACCCTTCACAAGCTTATTATGGCTTCCCCAAATTTTGTAAGTGAGGACGAAGTCCCTCTGAGTTTTTTTTTTTGCATCTACGCTACTTTAGCAGCCAGGATCCGGGTTGCATTTCTCTTTCTTATACTCAGTCATACACACCAATCTTGTCATATTGGACTTCAAGAACCCTACACAAGCTTATTATGGCTTCCCCAAGTTTTGTAAGGGAGGAGGAAGTCCCTATGAGGTTTTTTGTTTTGCATCTATGCTACTTTAACAGCCAGGATCCAGGTTGTATTTCTCTTTCTTATACGAAGTCATACACACCAATCTTGTCGTATTGGACTCTAAGAACAATTCACAAGCTTATTATGGCTTTCCGAAGTTTTTTATGGGAGGACGAAGTCCCTATGAGTATTTTTGTTTTGCATCTATGTTACTTTAGCAGCCAAGATCCGGGTTGCATTTCTCTTTCCTATACTCAGTCATACACACCAATATTGTCATATTGGACTCCAAGAACCCTACACAAGCTTATTTTTGCTTCCCCAAGTTTTGTAAGGAAGGAGAAAGTCACTATGATTTTTTTTTTTATTTTGCATCTATGCTACTTTAGAAGTCAGGATCCGGGTTGGATTTCTCTTTCTTATACTCAGTCATACACACCAATCTTGTCATATTGGACTTCAAGAACCCTACACAAGCTTATTATGGCTTCTCCAAGTTTTGTAAGGGAGGAGGAAGTCACTATGAGTTTTTTTTATTTTGCATCTATGCTACTTTAGTAGCCAGGATCCCGGTTGCATTTCTCTTTCATCTACTCAGTCATTGTTGGGGTCGGTTTCACCCTTTGGCGCCGAGCCAGACTCAGAACACTTTGGGAGTCTCAGAGATCATCTCGGGGCATCGCATCATTCACCTCGGGATATCTGTCCAAACGATTTAGTATACCCGAGCCCATCGCCTCGGGGATACATTAACAAGACTACGAAGGCACCCGAGCTCTACCGCCTCGGGGGCACCCGAGCCCAATTGCCTCGGGGGTACCCGAGCCCATCGCCTCGGGGATATCCTGAAGCAGACATCAGAAGCACCCGAGCCCAATTGCCTCGGGGTACCCGAGCCTGGTCGCCTCGGGAGTTTCCGAGCCCATCGCCTCGGGGACACCCGAAGAAGCCACCCTAGAATGCCCGAGCCAGTCCTTCATGTGTACCCGAGCCGGTCTTACAAGTTCCCCGAGGCGAAGTCTTCATCATCGCCCGAAGCAAAGACTTAGTAAATATTCTTCTTTAAAGGTATCATTTCTAAGCACATTGTCATTTCCGAAAAAGAAGGATCATTTCCGATAATCTCGGAAATGATAAGGAAGAATCACGAAGGATCAACTCAAATCAGGAAATCTTCCGAAAACTCCGAAGAATAAGGAAATTGTCCTAATCCGCGATATTCTAGCCGACTTCAAGATAAATGGAAATCTTCCGAGAATATCGCTGGAGAGGCGGTTTGTCATCCCTATATAAAGAGATTCAAGGCAAGAACGAGGGGGCAAGCAATATCGCTCCAAAAATCACACTACGCAAAGCTCTCACAGCACAAACATCTTTTCTTTTACGATCAAACTCTTGTACGATCAAAATCATCTTTTCATTAATAATATCAAGAACACCATCTTTGGTATCAGTCGTTTCTGTTGTTCTTTGAGAATTCACGATTATCGTATCCCTAAAAATAAAACCCTAGACAAATCTTGATTGTGTTAGTTTCGACTTCCACAGTTTGGCGCCGTCTGTGGGGATACTTTAGAATTCTCTTACCCTAAGACGCAGAACTCGATTACTGAAAAGCATGATGAACGAAGACGGTCGTCAGTCGCCACCAGCTGGAGGAAGAATCCCGAACCCTCCGAACCCTCAGAATCCTCAACCCGCCGATCCGACGATCCTAGCGACTCTAGCCGAACTGAAAGATCTGATGGTTAAATTCCAGAAGAAAACTGACGACCAAGAGAAAGCCAACCGAACCTTGGCGCAGCGAATCGACGAAATCGCAACACGCGGGCAACGAAAAACCACACGTTTCCAAACTCGGCCACCGCGAGCTCGGAGGGACTTGCCTGGCATCAACCCAACGAGACTCACGTTCGCGACACCAACCGACAACACCAGAGTCGCAACCCGAGCCGACCCTGTCAGGCGCGAGAACCAGGACAATCCCACCGAGCCGGACGCAGTGGACTTGACGGACGAGCCAGATGATCTGCAAGATGAACGTACGCGAGCCGGAGCTAACTCCGCCGAGCGAACAGATCTCACTGACGATGAAGAAACTGAGGAAAACATAAGGTGGGCCGAAGAATCCGAAAGAGAAGACGAGCTAAGCAAGATCCGAGCCTCCCTAGCCAAGGCGGAAGCCGATATGAAGCTCGTCAAAACCCAGATACATAGCGTCTCGTCCTCCGCACCGAACATCGACCGAATTTTGGAAGAATCCCGGAATACGCCTTTCACCAAAAGAATTTCCGAAACGACGATGTCCAATCTGGGGAAGTTCAAAATCGATTCTTACAACGGATCAACCGACCCGAAATGCCACATTAAATCGTTCGTGATATCTGTGGCCCGAGCCAGGTTCAAGCCCGGCGAAAAGGATGCAGGTCATTGCTTACTGTTCGTGGAACACCTCAAAGGACCCGCATTAGAGTGGTTTTCAAGATTGGAACGAAACTCGATCGATAGTTTCGACGAGCTGTCGACATTGTTCCTTAAACAATACTCCGTGCTCATCGACCCCGGAACTTCCGACGCGGATCTGTGGTCTTTATCTCAACAACCCACCGAGCCGTTAAGAGATTTCCTCAAGACCTTCAAATCGACGCTAGCCAAGGTCGAAGGAATTACCGACGTAGCAGCTCTCTCGGCTTTGAAGAAAGCTCTCTGGTACAAGTCAGAATTCAGGAAAGAGTTGAACCTGTCTAAACCGACAACAATTCGTGACGCGCTGCATCGAGCCTCGGATTTCGTCGCCCACGAAGAAGAAATGGCGCTACTAGCAAAGAGGCACGAGCCGACGAAACAGGCGTCCCGAGCCGAAAAAACTGAGAAAGCCCAAGCGGCACCTCCAGTCCAGAAGAAGACGCGTGAGAGCAGTACGTATACGCATCACGAAGGGCGTAATTTCTCAGGATACCATAGCTACCAAATCGACACACCCCGAGGCCGTGGCCGCGGCAGAGGCCGAGGCCGTGGGCGAGGAAGAGAGTCCTTCACCTGGACAAGGGATCAGCCACCGAACAATGATCAGGAATATTGCGAACACCACAAAATTTTCGGCCATCATACCTCGAGATGCCGAAGCCTCGGAGCCAAGTTAGCAACCAAATTCCTAGCTGGAGAGCTCGGGACAAACGTTACTCTCAAGGACCTCGAGCCAGAACCGGAGCCCGAGCAGACCAATCCAGGGAGAGACCCCGAACCAAGGAACCAGGAGTCTCAGAAAAGAACCCGGGGGTCGGAAGACGAAGACCGAGATGGTACGCGGCAGAAGGTTCTTACCATAATGGGTGGATCACCTTACTGTCCTGACACCGTAGCGGCAATCAAAGCTTATCAACGCCGAGCCGAGACGCCTAGCAACTGGACAAGACGCTTCGATCGACCTAACGACGTGATCACATTCGAAGAAAGCGAGACAAACGGGCTCGACATGCCACATAACGATCCAATCGTCGTCACATTAGCGATAGGAGACCACGATATTTATCGAGTGTTGATTGACACCGGCAGCACCATTGACGTGATCTTTCGCGAAACGCTCCAACGAATGAACATCGACATGTCACAGGTGGTTCCGACCCCGAGGCCTGTCCTCGGATTTTCAGGAGAAACTTTGATGACGCTTGGAACCATCCAACTACCAGTCCGAGCCGGCGGGGTAACAAAGATAGTCAACTTCTCAGTCACCGACCGACCTACCATCTACAACGTCATAATGGGGACTCCGTGGTTAAATCTAATGCGAGCTGTCGCATCAACATATCATCTGTGTGTCAAATTCCCGACCCCTAATGGCGTGAAAACAATATGGGGCAGTCAGAAAAATTCTCGGATGTGTTTCATGGCAGCACACAAACTCCGAAACCCCGTCACCGAAGCGAAGGCCGAAACCAATCACAAGAAATCAAAACTTGGCCGGAGTGAAGAGAAGGCTATATCTAAACAGTTATAGCAATTACAGATCGAGGAGGCGCGCGAGGAGAAGAAGCCTACCTCGGATCCTGTAATCTCCATTAGCCTCGACGATGAACGGCCCGAACGATGCGTAGAAATTGGCAGCGACTTGAGCGAGGAAATCAAGACCGAGCTCATCTCATTCCTCAAAGAGAACATCAACACCTTCGCCTGGTCAGCTGAAGATCTACCTGGAGTGAGCATCGACATAATCTGCCACGAGCTGAATGTTGATCCATCTTTCAAGCCCATCAAGCAGAAGCGAAGAAAATTGGGCCGGGATCGCGCAGATGCCGTGAACGCCGAAGTTGAAAAGCTCCTGAAGATCGGCTCGATCTCTGAAGCAAGATATCCGGATTGGTTAGCAAATCCTGTCGTGGTTAAAAAGAAGAACGGCAAGTGGAGAGTCTGCGTCGATTTCACCAACCTGAACAAAGCTTGCCCTAAAGATAGTTTTCCGCTCCCACATATCGATCGTTTAGTGGAAGCAACCGCGGGAAATAAGTTGCTATCATTCATGGATGCTTTCGCAGGATACAATCAGATTCTCATGCACCCCGACGATCGCGAAAAGACAGCATTCATCACAGACTGAGGTATCTACTGCTACAAAGTCATGCCCTTCGGACTCAAGAACGCCGGCGCGACGTATCAGCGACTCGTCAACAGGATGTTCTCCGAACAGCTCGGGAAGACGATGGAAGTTTATATCAACGACATGTTAGTCAAATCCCTTGAAGAAAGCGATCACATAACCCATCTACGCGACTGTTTCCGTCAGCTCAACAAGCACAACATGAAGCTCAACCCGGCAAAATGTCCTTTTACGGTAAAGTCTGGAGAATTTTTGGGATATCTCGTAACTCACCGAGGCATCGAGGCAAACCCGAAGCAGATCGATGCTCTACTAAACATGCCCTCACCGCAGAACAAGCGCGAAGTCCAACGTCTCACCGGGAGAGTCGCAGCCTTGAACCGATTCATCTCGCGATCCACTGACAAATGCCTAGCTTTCTACGATACTCTGCGCGGGAACAAGAAATTCGAATGGACCGATCGCTGCGAAGAAGCTTTCCAGGAACTGAAGAAATATTTGGCTAATCCACCGGTGTTAGCGAAACTAGTCCCGGGCGAGCCGTTATTCCTATACATCGCAGTCTCTGACACGGCTATAAGCGGAGTCATAGTCAGGGAAGACAGAGGGGAGCAGAAGCCGATTTTTTACGTCTCGCAAACTTTCACCGACGCGGAAACACGCTATCCGCAAACTGAAAAGCTCGCCCTCGCCGTAGTAACGTCAGCGCGGAAGCTACGGCCATATTTCCAGTCTCACTCGATTGTCGTCATGGCGCCCGTATCGCTCCGAACCATCTTGCACAGTCCAAGCCAATCGGGACGCTTAGCCAAGTGGGCAGTAGAACTCAGCGAGTATGACATCGAATACAGAAACAAAACATGCGCGAAATCTCAAGTCCTGGCCGATTTCATCATCGAGCTGCCAACAGAGAACGTCCGAGAAGAGTCACCCAACGCTGTTTGGATCCTCCACGTCGACGGCTCATCCTCAAAACAAGGTTCTGGCGTCGGAATCCGCCTCGCATCACCAGAGGGTGAAATCCTTGAACAATCCTTTCGGCTAAATTTCGACGCGACTAACAACGTGGCTGAGTATGAAGCGCTGATAGCAGGACTTAAGCTGGCGCGGGGACTTAAGATCAATAAGCTGCGAGCGTTTTGCGACTCCCAACTCGTGGCTAATCAATTGAATGGAGAATACGCGGCTCGCGACGAACGAATGGAAGCGTATCTTGCTCTCACACAGGACTTGGTGAAACAGTTCGGAGAGTTTGAGCTGACCAGAATCCCACGAGGTGAGAACACATCGGCCGATGCCTTAGCGGCTCTAGCTTCAACCTCCGACCCAAATCTGAAGAGGATCATACCGGTTGAGTTCATCGAAAAGCCGAGCATTGAAGATAATAGCAAGGATCAAGTTCTAACAGCTCGGGAGACAGAAGAACTAGAAGAAATGGACATCGAACAACTAGACCAGCAAACTACGGACGCAACCGAGCCCGAATACGGAAGCGACGCCAAATGGATCGGAGCCATCCGAAACTACATTGCCGATGGAGAAGTTCCTACTGAAAAGTGGGCAGCTCGGAAGCTTAAGGCCAAAGCGGCTCGGTATACTCTGATCGACGGAGAGCCCTTTAAATGGCGATTTTCTGGTCCTCTCCTTATCTGTGTCGAAGGAAACGAAGCTCGGAGAGTCATGGAAGAAGTTCACGGCGGATCTTGTGGAAACCATTCTGGCGGAAGAACTCTGGCTATAAAGATCAAACGCCACGGATACTTCTGGCCGACGATGGTCAAAGACTGCGAGAAATTTTCTCAACGGTGTGATAAATGCCAGAGGCACGCACCAACCATTCATCAACCCGCCGAGCTCCTCTCTTCCATCACTTCGCCTTATCCGTTCATGCGATGGTCCATGGACATCATCGGACCTCTACACAACTCCAAACAGAAGAAACTCGTCCTCGTACTAACAGACTACTTCTCCAAATGGATCGAGGCAGACTCCTACGCCAGCATCAAAGACGCGCAGGTCGAAAACTTCGTCTGGAAGAACATCATATGCCGCCATGGGATACCTTATGAGATCGTTACAGACAACGGATCGCAGTTTATTTCGGCTCGGTTCGAAGGATTCTGCGAGAAATGGGGAATTCGCCTCAGCAAATCTACGCCTCGGTATCCCCAGGGGAACGGACAGGCCGAAGCGACAAACAAGATGATTCTCGACGGGATAAAAAAGCGCCTCGACGCAAAGAAAGGCCGCTGGGCCGACGAATTAGAAGGAGTACTCTGGTCACACAGAACCACGCCGCGGCGGGCCACGGGAGAAACACCCTTCGCCCTTGTCTACAGCACGGAGTGTGTGATTCCCACCGAAGCCGAGATCCCGGGACTGAGAAGACGTTTTCTCCCCGAGCAGGAAAATTCCAACATCCAGATGATGCTAGACGAGCTGGACTTAATTGACGAAAGAAGAGATGCGGCTTTGATCCGAATGCAGAACTATCAGAATGCAACGGCTCGGTATTACAACTCTCACGTTAAACATCGCCGTTTCCACGAAGGAGATCTCGTACTACGCAAAGTTTTCCAGAATACCGCCGAGCAGAACGCAGGCAAACTCGGCGCGAATTGGGAAGGACCTTACACGATCGCAAAGGTAATCCGTCCCGGCGTCTACGAACTCATCAACATGAACGGCAAAGCGGTACCTAGATCCTGGAACGCAATGCATCTAAGGAAATACTACCACTAAAAACCTAAGGTACGCATGTACTCGAACTACGGGGTGGCTTGATCCCTGCAAAGGGTACGTAGGCAGCTCGTCCTCGGACGAGTTCAGCTACCCCCCCTAATTAAAAAGGGGGGAGTGGGTCCGTATACTTATATACTCCCACTAAATTTTTCAAATTCTCTAAGTCTTTACCCTTCGGGTTATTAATCTTATCCACCTCGAAGATTTGATCGGTCATCTTATCGACCTATAAAGCTAAAAGTTCGCTCGGACGATGGCCACGTCCTCGGATAGAAAAAGCTCTTCGCACCGCCTCGGTTACAGCGCGCTATATAAACAGTCGAGACGATTCGGTCGGAGATATCCTGCCATAAAGAAATTGTCTTCAGAAAACCCAGTTGACTTCGACACTGGTACCCCAGTCCGCTTCTAAGCGCTGGCTTCGACTATATCGGCTCGGGTCGCAACCGATAAAGATTAGTCCTACTTAACCAAAACCCAGTTATCCTAACGATGGTACACGATTCATTTCATTTTCGGCTCGAAAGATAAGGCGTTCGGATTTAACTTCTCAACGAGCAATTCTTAAACCCGGTTAACTCAACACCGGTGCATGATTCTTTTGGCTCTCGGCTCGAAGGATGAAACCAAATACTTGACATTAGTTTCGAATCCAGTTCGGAAAAATGTTTAAAGAAAAAATACTTGGACATAATATTCAAGGGATAAAGCCATCCAGGCATGTCTTACAAAAAAAAAAAGAACAAAAAGACATCTCGGGATCAGATCGAATCTTGGTTAACCGGCGAAACTTGAGCTACCTCGGTACCTCGGTTCGAACCGGACTGGTCGGCAATACCCAGCGCCACTGCGGCACCTTCGATCGAACGGTTTCCGAAGCTGTCATCGACAGAATCCGGGGAAACCGGAGGAAGCTTCAAGTCCTCTCGCAGCTCGGTCCCAAGACGGACGTACTCGTCCTCGGCGCTCCCATATTCGGCAGTCCACTGAAGGACCTCGGCCTTCTCGTCTTCAACCCTCTTTCCTTCCTCCAGCTCGGCTATCAGCTCGGCATTGGCCCGCGCTTGCACCAAGTACATATAGCGCGTGGACACCTCCCCGAACTGGTCCATCTTCGCCTCGATAGCCCTGACCTTCTCGGCGAACTCCCTTTTTGCTGCCCTCCTTTCTCTGACAATCTCCTTCTCCCGGAGAGCCTTCTCCTCGTTGAATAACCGACGGAGTCGTTCGACCTCGGCCCCAAGCTCTCTCCGAGTCCGCAAGCTATCCTCAGATGCTTTCAATCGCTCCACCTTCTCGGCCTTGGCCAACGCCTCAGCCTCCTGTTTAGCCACGATCGCCTCGGACAATTCAGCTTCGATCCTGGCTCGTGACGCCTCCGATCTCTCACGGGCCAGCTCGGACTTCCGAGCTCCAGAATCATAGGCCCGAACCATGGAATTCATCGAATGGAAGGCCTGAAATAGAACGAGAATTATTAGCAAGTATTACATGGAAACGATAGTAAAAAACAGGTCAAGAACAGATCGGTAATACCTTCAAGAACCCGGCAGCGGTTTCCCGATAGTTTTGAGCCTCCAACAAGGCATCAGGAGCAGACAGTGGCGGCCCGGAGCAAGAAGCGACAAAGTTCGCCGAAGCAATCTTATCCTTGTACACTGGAGTTTCGCTACGACTCCTTTTCTCCTTCCAAGAGACTCCCGAGCCATCGCCTTGGGGTCTTTTTCCCCTAGTTTTGGATTTCGCCTCGGCGACTGGAGCAGCAACGACCAGAGTCCCTACCGCCTCGGGGACGTCGGTCGTAGGGGAGATGTGTCCGACCACCTCGGGAACAATCGGAACCACGTCCCGAGGTACATCAGTTGCCTCGGCATCCATGACGACCTCAAGGTTGGCCTCGGGAGGAGTAGGAGGTCTGAAGTTCGCCTCCAAAACAGCTTTTTCCTTAGCCGCCTTCTTTTCAGCAGCCTTCTTGGCTCTCAGAGATTGCGCGGCTCCTTGCATTTCGATGAGGTGATCTAAACGATGGTCGGACGATTCTGAAGAAGACTGGCAGGGAGCTTCGTCCAATCACACTTCCGAGCTATTAGTTCGTCGTGGAGGTCTAGAAAGCCTTCGGGAATGTCTTCGAGAAACGACGGGTTCCGATCTGCATGAACAAGAGAAACGGTTAGTAAAGAGAATATAAAGAACAAGACAGCAAATACAGCTTCGGGCGTAGTACCGATTTGTCTCCACTTTCCAACAACTTTCCCTAAGTAGTCCTCGTGGACACTATACTCATTCAAGGCTACAAAGAAGAAATGGTCGGTATATTTTTCATCCTTGCTCGGGAAACCGCCGATAACCCTCCTATTTGGCCTCGGAGATATGTAAAATCTCTCAACAGGGCCCGGTATTCGCCGGATCTCTAGGAGATTCCTTAAGTGGCTTAGGTCAACCAGGTTGACCGTCTCAATACTTCGGACTAAAATCCCCACTAGATGCCGCAAGCCTCGGGTCGTTATCTGAGATAAAGCAATCTTGTACGACCACAGAAACGCCAAAATCGGCCTCGGGATTGGAAGCCAAAGGAAGCAATGATAGAAGAACCCCTCGTAGAGGGTAAAAAACCCCTCGGGTGGATCATCGGCTCGCTCATTTGGAGTTGGAAGTCTCAGTTCAACCCCCTCACTGAAACCAAATCGAGCCTTGAGATCCCGAAGGGAATCCTCCGTGCATAAAGTAGAACCCAGGGGATCAGGTTTCCTAGCCTTCTTGGCTCGTTTTCTCTTCTGCTGACCCTTGGCTGCTCGGACTTTAGCTTGAAGCAACCTAGCCGCCTCGTCAGAATCGTAGTGGACTTCCTCGGCCTTAATAGGAAGTAGAGGCGCCTCGGGGGCGTTTCGCCAGCACGATACTCCAGCTTCACCAACTGCCGGTGGATGGGCCCTCCTTCTACTCAAAATCGCCTCGGGATCATCAGGCAAATCCTGATCCCGAGCCACATTTGCAACCGCGTCTTTCCGAACAACGAAACGGCTCGGGTTTTCTTCCCGTGAAGCCGACTCTGCATCACTCCCACGGTATGACCCGATCTGATGGTCCGCCTCGGGGTCGCTCGAGGAACTCCAGACCATCTTTCTCTTGTAGACGGGGAGAAGAGTGTCGCCTCGGGGCGGATCGCTGGAATCAGATAGAGACATTTTCTGGCTCGGGAGATTGAAGAAGTTGATCGGAGGAACAAAGTTTGACAGATCAGGGAAATCAACCTAGATCTAATGACGGTGGCGCTATGACGGAAATATTAACGGAAAAAGTAGAAAATTCAAGAACTCAAGATCAGAGAGAAGAAAACGAACCTTGAAAATTTTCCTTTGCAATTGCGAAATGAAGAAATGAATCGGAGGCTTGACATTTATAGAGATTTGGGGCGCGTCGGGTACGAACGAGCCAAATAAAACACATCGAATCCGCGTCTGAGGCGCGTCGGGCACAAACAAAGTAAGTAAGATACTTCGCATCCGCACGAGTCTCGGGAATCAGCGAAAGGACCTTTCCACTTCTCGAGAAGGAATCCCAACCGTCACACGCCAAGAGAAGATGAAACGACAGAGGAATCCGAATCGCCAAAAACTTTAAAAGGACCGAACTGTCCAAAGTAAACGGCTCGGCCTAAATGTCATAAAGCTCATCACGCTTGGTTCTCCAAACTAACGAGATGGGGGGCTAACTGTTGGGGTCGGTTTCACCCTTTGGCGCCGAGCCAGACTCAGAACACTTTGGGAGTCTCAGAGATCATCTCGGGGCATCGCATCATTCACCTCGGGATATCTGTCCAAACGATTTAGTATACCCGAGCCCATCGCCTCGGGGATACACTAACAGACTACGAAGCACCCGAGC
>NW_003302551.1:7385931-7387819 GCF_000004255.2 Arabidopsis lyrata subsp. lyrata
GAAGGATCAACTCAAATCAGGAAATCTTCCGAAAACTCCGAAGAATAAGGAAATTGTCTAATCCGCGATATTCTAGCCGACTTCAAGATAAATGGAAATCTTCCGAGAATATCGCTGGAGAGGCGGTTTGTCATCCCTATATAAAGAGATTCAAGGCAAGAACGAGGGGGCAAGCAATATCGCTCCAAAAATCACACTACGCAAAGCTCTCACAGCACAAACATCTTTTCTTTTACGATCAAACTCTTGTACGATCAAAATCATCTTTTCATTAATAATATCAAGAACACCATCTTTGGTATCAGTCGTTTCTGTTGTTCTTTGAGAATTCACGATTATCGTATCCCTAAAAATAAAACCCTAGACAAATCTTGATTGTGTTAGTTTCGACTTCCACAGTCATACACACCAATATTGTCTTATTGGACTCCCAGAACAATTCACAAGCTTATTATGGCTTTCCGAAGTTTTGTATGGGAGGACGAAGTCCCTATGAATATTTTTGTTTTGCATCTACGTTACTTTAGCAGCCAGGATCCGGGTTGCATTTCTCTTTCCTATACTCAGTCATACACACCAATCTTGTCATATTGGACTCCAAGAACCCTACACAAGCTTATTATGGCTTCCCCAAGTTTTGTAAGGAAGGAGAAAGTCACTATGAGTTTTTTATTTATTTTGCATCTATGCTACTTTAGAAGTCAGGATCCGGGTTGCATTTCTCTTTCATATACTCAGTCATACACACCAATCTTGTCATATTGGACTTCAAGAACCCTACACAAGCTTATTATGGCTTCCCCAAGTTTTGTAAGGGAGGAGGAAGTCACTATGAGTTTTTTTTATTTTGCATCTATGCTACTTTAGCAGCCAGGATCCCGGTTGCATTTCTCTTTCATCTACTCAGTCATACACACCAATCTTGTCGTTTTGGACTCCAAGAACAATTCACAAGCTTATTATGGCTTTCCGAAGTTTTGTATTGGAGGACAAAGTCCCGATGAGTATTTTTGTTTTGCATCTATGTTACTTTAGCAGCCAGGATCCGGGTTGCATTTCTCTTTCCTATACTCAGTCATACACACCAATCTTGTCATATTGGACTCCAAGAACCCTACACAAGCTTATTATGGCTTCCCCAAGTTTTGTAAGGAAGGAGAAAGTCACTATGAGTTTTTTTTTTTTTTTTTGCATCTATGCTACTTTAGCAGCCAGGATCCGGGTTGCATTTCTCTTTCTTATACTCAGTCATACACACCAATCTTGTCATATTCCACTCCAAGAACCCTACACAAGCTTATTATGGCTTCCCCAAGTTTTGTAAGGGAGGACGAAGTCCCTATGAGGTTTTTTGTTTTGCATCTATGCTACTTTAACACCCAGGATCCGGGTTGTATTTCTCTTTCTTATACTAAGTCATACACACCAATCTTGTAATATTGGACTCCAAGAACAATTCACAAGCTTATTATGGCTTTCCCAAGTTTTGTAAGAGAGGACGAAGTCCCTATGAGTATTTTTGTTTTGCATCTATGCTACTTTAGCAGCCAGGATCCGGGTTGCATTTCTCTTTCTTATACTCAGTCATACACACCAATCTTGTCATATTGGGCTCCAAGAACCCTACACAAGCTTATGGCTTCCCCAAGTTTTGTAAGGGAGGACGAAGTCCCTATGAGTTTTTTTTGTTTTGCATATATGCTACTTTAGCAGCCAGGATCCGGGTTGCATTTCTCTTTCTTATACTCAATCACACTCACCAATACTTTCATATTGGACTCCTAGAACCATACACAAACTTATTAAGGCTTCCCCAAGTTTTGTAAGGGAGGAAAAAGTCCCTATGAGTTTTTATTTGTTTTGCATCTATGCTACTTTAGGAGCCAGG
>NW_003302551.1:7394755-7395840 GCF_000004255.2 Arabidopsis lyrata subsp. lyrata
TCTTCATGTGTACCGAGCCGGTCTTACAAGTTCCCCGAGGCGAAGTCTTCATCATCGCCCGAAGCAAAGACTTAGTAAATATTCTTCTTTAAAGGTATCATTTCTAAGCACATTGTCATTTCCGAAAAAGAAGGATCATTTCCGATAATCTCGGAAATGATAAGGAAGAATCACGAAGGATCAACTCAAATCAGGAAATCTTCCGAAAACTCCGAAGAATAAGGAAATTGTCCTAATCCGCGATATTCTAGCCGACTTCAAGATAAATGGAAATCTTCCGAGAATATCGCTGGAGAGGCGGTTTGTCATCCCTATATAAAGAGATTCAAGGCAAGAACGAGGGGGCAAGCAATATCGCTCCAAAAATCACACTACGCAAAGCTCTCACAGCACAAACATCTTTTCTTTTACGATCAAACTCTTGTACGATCAAAATCATCTTTTCATTAATAATATCAAGAACACCATCTTTGGTATCAGTCGTTTCTGTTGTTCTTTGAGAATTCACGATTATCGTATCCCTAAAAATAAAACCCTAGACAAATCTTGATTGTGTTAGTTTCGACTTCCACAGTCATACACACCAATATTGTCTTATTGGACTCCCAGAACAATTCACAAGCTTATTATGGCTTTCCGAAGTTTTGTATGGGAGGACGAAGTCCCTATGAATATTTTTGTTTTGCATCTACGTTACTTTAGCAGCCAGGATCCGGGTTGCATTTCTCTTTCCTATACTCAGTCATACACACCAATCTTGTCATATTGGACTCCAAGAACCCTACACAAGCTTATTATGGCTTCCCCAAGTTTTGTAAGGAAGGAGAAAGTCACTATGAGTTTTTTATTTATTTTGCATCTATGCTACTTTAGAAGTCAGGATCCGGGTTGCATTTCTCTTTCATATACTCAGTCATACACACCAATCTTGTCATATTGGACTTCAAGAACCCTACACAAGCTTATTATGGCTTCCCCAAGTTTTGTAAGGGAGGAGGAAGTCACTATGAGTTTTTTTTATTTTGCATCTATGCTACTTTAGCAGCCAGGATCCCGGTTGCATTTCTCTTTCATCTACTCAGACA
>NW_003302551.1:7397714-7399454 GCF_000004255.2 Arabidopsis lyrata subsp. lyrata
TTCATCTACTCATTCATACACACCAATCTTGTTGTATTGGACTCCAAGAACAATTCACAAGCTTATTATGGCTTTCCGAAGTTTTTTATGGGAGGACGAAGTCCCTATGAGTATTTTTGTTTTGCATCTATGTTACTTTAGCAGCCAGGATCCGGGTTGCATTTCTCTTTCCTATACTCAGTCATACACACCAATATTGTCATATTGGACTCCAAGAACCCTACACAAGCTTATTTTTGCTTCCCCAAGTTTTGTAAGGAAGGAGAAAGTCACTATGAGTTTTTTTTATTTTGCATCTATGCTACTTTAGAAGTCAGGATCCGGGTTGCATTTCTCTTTCTTATACTCAGTCATACACACCAATCTTGTCATATTGGACTTCAAGAACCCTACACAAGCTTATTATGGCTTCCCCAAATTTTGTAAGGGAGGAGGAAGTCACTATGAGTTTTTTTTATTTTGCATCTATGCTACTTTAGCAGCCAGGATCCCGGTTGCATTTCTCTTTCATCTACTCAGTCATACACACCAATCTTGTCTTATTGGACTCCAAGAACAATTCACAAGCTTATTATGGCTTTCCGAAGTTTTGTATGGGAGGACGAAGTCCCTATGAGTATTTTTGTTTTGCATCTATGTTACTTTAGCAGCCAGGATCCGGGTTGCATTTCTCTTTCCTATACTCAGTCATACACACCAATCTTGTCATATTGGACTCCAAGAACCCTACACAAGCTTATTATGGCTTCCCCAAGTTTTGTAAGGAAGGAGAAAGTCACTATGAGTTTTTTTTTTATTTTGCATCTATGCTACTTTAGAAGTCAGGATCCGGGTTGCATTTCTCTTTCTTATACTCAGTCATACACACCCATCTTGTCATATTGGACTTCAAGAACCCTACACAAGCTTATTATGGCTTCCCCAAGTTTTGTAAGGGAGGAGGAAGTCACTATGAGTTTTTTTTTATTTTGCATCTATGCTACTTTAGCAGCCAGGATCCTGGTTGCATTTCTCTTTCATCTACTCAGTCATACACACCAATCTTGTCGTTTTGGACTCCAAGAACAATTCACAAGCTTATTATGGCTTTCCGAAGTTTTGTATGGGAGGACGAAGTCCCGATGAGTATTTTTGTTTTGCATCTATGTTACTGTAGCAGCCAGGATCCGGGTTGCATTTCTCTTTCCTATACTCAGTCATACACACCAATCTTGTCATATTGGACTCCAAGAACCCTACACAAGCTTATTATGGTTTCCCCAAGTTTTGTAAGGAAGGAGAAAGTCACTATGAGTTTTTTTTTTTTTTTGCATCTATGCTACTTTAGCAGCCAGGATCCGGGTTGCATTTCTCTTTCTTATACTCAGTCATACACACCAATCTTGTCATATTCCACTCCAAGAACCCTACACAAGCTTATTATGGCTTCCCCAAGTTTTGTAAGGGAGGACGAAGTCCCTATGAGGTTTTTTGTTTTGCATCTATGCTACTTTAACACCCAGGATCCGGGTTGTATTTCTCTTTCTTATACTAAGTCATACACACCAATCTTGTCATATTGGACTCCAAGAACAATTCACAAGCTTATTATGGCTTTCCCAAGTTTTGTAAGAGAGGACGAAGTCCCTATGAGTATTTTTGTTTTGCATTTATGCTACTTTAGCAGCCAGGATCCGGGTTGCCTTTCTCTTTCTTATAGCTCAGGGGAAAATATGCACTCGCTAAGGGAAACGCTCGCTA
>NW_003302551.1:7409047-7412386 GCF_000004255.2 Arabidopsis lyrata subsp. lyrata
ATATTCAGTCATACAAATCATTCTTGTCATATTAGACTCCAAGAATCCTAAAGAAACTTATTATGGCTTCCCCAAATTTTTTAAGTGAGGACGAAGTCCCTATGAGTTTTTTGTTTTGCATCTACGCTACTTTAGCAGCTAGGATCCAGGTTGTATTTCTCTTTCTTATACTCAATCACACTCACCAATACTTTCATATTGGACTCCTAGAACCATACACAAACTTATTAAGGCTTCCCCAAGTTTTGTAAGGGAGGACAAAGTCCCTATGAGTTTTTATTTGTTTTGCATCTATGTTACTTTAGGAGCAAGGATCCGGGTTGCATTTCTCTTTCTTACACTCAGTCATACACACCAATCTTTTCATATTGGGCTCCAAGAACCCTACACAAGCTTATTATGGCTTCCCCAATTTTTGTAAGTGAGGACGAAGTCCCTATGAGTTTTTTTGTTTTGCATCTACGCTACTTTAGCAACCAGGATCCGGGTTGCATTTCCCTTTCTTATATTCAGTCATACAAATCATTCTTGTCATATTAGACTCCAAGAATCCTACAGAAACTTATTATGGCTTCCCCAAATTTTTTAAGTGAGGACGAAGTCCCTATGAGTTTTTTTGTTTTTGCATCTACGCTACTTTAGCAGCCAGGATCCGGGTTGTATTTCTCTTTCTTATACTCAATCACACTCACCAATACTTTCATATTGGACTCCTAGAACCATACACAAACTTATTAAGGCTTCCCCAAGTTTTGTAAGGGAGGACAAAGTCCCTATGAGTTTTTATTTGTTTTGCATCTATGCTACTTTAGGAGCCAGGCTCCGGGTTGCATTTCTCTTTCTTACACTCAGTCATACACACCAATCTTGTCATATTGGGCTCCAAGAACCCTACACAAGCTTATTATGGCTTCCCCAAGTTTTGTAAGGGAGTAGGAAGTCACTATGAGTTTTTTTATTTATTTTGCATCTATGCTACTTTAGCAGCCAGGATCCGGGTTGCATTTCTCTTTCATCTACTCAGTCATACACACCAATCTTGTCATATTGGACTCCAAGAACAATTCACAAGCTTATTATGGCTTTCCCAAGTTTTATAAGGGAGGACGAAGTCCCTATGAGTATTTTTGTTTTGCATCTATGCTACTTTAGCAGCCAGGATCCGGGTTGCATTTCTCTTTCTTATACTCAGTCATACACACCAATCTTGTCATATTGGGCTCCAAGAACCCTACACAAGCTTATGGCTTCCCCAAGTTTTGTAAGGGAGGACGAAGTCCCTATGAGTTTTTGTTGTTTTGCATCTATGCTACTTTAGTAGCCAGGATCCAGGTTGTATTTCTCTTTCTTACACTTAGTCATACACACCAATCTTGTCATATTGGACTCCAAGAACCCTACACAAGCTTATTATGGCTTCCCCAATTTTTGTAAGTGAGGACGAAGTCCCTATGAGTTTACAAGTCTTGCATCTACGCTACTTTAGCAACCAGGATCCGGGTTGGATTTCCCTTTCTTATATTCAGTCATACTAATCATTCTTGTCATATTAGACTCCTAGAATCCTACAGAAACTTATTTATGGCTTCCCCAAATTTTTTAAGTGAGGACGAAGTCCCTATGAGTTTTTTGTTTTGCATCTACGCTACTTTAGCAGCCAGGATCCAGGTTGTATTTCTCTTTCTTATACTCAATCACACTCACCAATACTTTCATATTGGACTCCTAGAACCATACACAAACTTATTAAGGCTTCCCCAAGTTTTGTAAGGGAGGACAAAGTCCCTATGAGTTTTTATTTGTTTTGCATCTATGCTACTTTAGGAGCCAGGATCCGGGTTGCATTTCTCTTTCTTACACTCAGTCATACACACCAGTCTTGTCATATTGGGCTCCAAGAACCCTACACAAGCTTATTATGGCTTCCCCAAGTTTTGTAAGGGAGGAGGAAGTCACTATGAGTTTTTTTATTTATTTTGCATCTATGCTACTTTAGCAGCCAGGATCCGGGTTGCATTTCTCTTTCTTATACTCAGTCATACACACCAATCTTGTCATATTGGACTCCAAGAACCCTACACAAGCTTATTATGGCTTCCCCAATTTTTGTAAGGGAGGACGAAGTCCCTATGAGTTTTTTTGTTTTGCGTCTATGCTATTTTAACAGCCAGGATCCGGGTTGCATTTCCCTTCCTTATATTCAGTCATAGAAATCATTCTTGTCATATTAGACTCCAAGAATCCTACATAAACTTATTATGGCTTCCCCAAATTTTTTAAGTGAGGACGAAGTCCCTATGAGTTTATTGTTTTGCATCTACGCTACTTTAGCTAAGATCAATTATCCTTAAATCACTATCATGTCATTGTAGTATTTAAGGTGTCAATCCAAATGGGTGTGATGCTAGCAATCAAGATGCAATCAGATTTTACAGAGTCAAGCCAAGCAATAACAGGTTTTGATGTTGTTAACAATCCTAAGTGATCATGCAAAAACAGAAATTATAACAGAACTAGCTAATATACTCGACCAACACAGCCTGATGCCAAGCACTGGGTGTGGTCGAGTATCAGGTCGAGTAACAGCAGAAACTGCAATAAAACTACTCTACCACACAGTCCGTTTGCCAGACACTGGATGTGGTCGAGTAACAGGTCGAGTACTAAATTGGAAACTGCAATAAAACTACTCTAACCACACAGTTCGTTTCCAAAACCGCTGGGTGTGGTCGAGTACTTCAAGTGAAATAAGTAAAAATGCAAAAACTAAGCAACAAGTAACGAGATCAAGCAATCAATAGCGATGTGAACAAAGAAATCAATTGGAAGAGAAATTCCCGAGGATGGGGTAATCGAGTAGTGAAGTCTCCTTAATCTAACAGGTGGTTAACATGCTCAACAAACTATCCCTAGACAACAAGTTCAATAGCCAAATCAAAGTGCTACCGCAACAGAGATCCTCAAGCAAAGCTAGTCCCAGACTCAATCACCATTGACGAGAGCTAACCTAACAGGCATTACGAAACAACAAGTCTAAGCCAAAACGCTCCCTGTAACCAATACCTTGGTACAGAGCCACGAATCTCTGGAATTAGTGGTTCAGACATTTCATCGAACACCTTTTGGGTGCGGAAATGTCTGGGCTCAGATTCCAGTTGATCAGAAAGCAATCAGCATTAAGAACAACTAATCCAGAAGGGATCTACCAATCAAACTCAACCACCTAGCAGATCAAGGATTCTAAACTACTCTAACCCATCCTCAAGAACCCTAATCACTACTCAAAACTCATGAACATGAACATAAACCCAGCAATGCATAAAAACTTCATACAAGCAA
>NW_003302551.1:7413137-7414217 GCF_000004255.2 Arabidopsis lyrata subsp. lyrata
TCTTGCTCTGGGCATGTCGTGATCGAGCATTAAGTTCGAGTATGTGCTCGAGTTCTGCTTCATCCTCGTCTCTCCCTTATGCTCAAGGTCTGGTTGATTGGGGATCTGAGAAGACTCGTGAAGCTTGTGATCAAGTGCCTCCGGGGACGTGGTGATCGAGTAGATTGTTAGGTGGCACGCTCTGGGACTGCTTCTTTAACCCTGCGATCGAGTATGTGGGTAGACTGTCAGGATGGACTGCTCCTCTTCCTCTGTGATCGAGCAGAACTGTGAACTGGCAGGATGGACTGCCCTGTGATCGAGCAGAACTGTGAATTGGCAGGATGGACTGCCCTGTGATCGAGCAGAACTGTGAACTGGCAGGATGGACTGCCCTGTGATCGAGCAGAACTGTGAACTGGCAGGATGGACTGCCCTGTGATCGAGCAGAACACTCCTGATGGTCTGCTGAGCTGACTGCTTCCCTCTCTGCTACTGGTGATCGAGCAGAATGGTCCAAATGTGACTTTCAGCTATGTTTTTCCTCTTTCTGAACACCAATAGCCCCGAAGCACCTGAAACAACTCAAATATGCAACATGCATGCAAAACTACCCTAATCATGCAAAGTGATGACAAATGATGAAGAATGGTATGAAACAATGACGAAATGATGATAAAGTGATGCTAAATGGATGCTCAAAACAAGTAAAATATAGACATATCAACTCCCCCAAACTTAGTCTTTGCTTGCCCTCAAGCAAACAATTAAGAACAAGCTAGAGGAGAGGTTTGAAAGCGGGGACTCAGAACCAAAGCATGCAGACAAAGCAAATGAACTCAATGTCCAAGTTAGTAATTGTGGAATGCTTAGAGACCAAACTCTACTTAAAAACTTTAGCCATATTCATCACAAGACAACCTAACATTTGTTCCAATCTACACACACCTTCAGATCATCAATTCCCTTTAACATTGATTAAGCTCAAACCATGAATCAAGCAAAACATTGTTGAAGAACTCACTTGGTTTAAAGGACAAGGCTGAGAAACAAAGAAGTCCCTCTGTAAATGGTTTCAGACTTTTTCACATACACACCAAT
>NW_003302551.1:7416721-7418125 GCF_000004255.2 Arabidopsis lyrata subsp. lyrata
TATGCCTCAGTCATACACACCAATCTTGTCATATTTGGCTCCAAGAACCCTACACAAGCTTATTATGGCTTCCCCAAGTTTTGTAAGGGAGGAGGAAGTCACTATGAGTTTTTTTATTTATTTTGCATCAATGCTACTTTAGCAGCCAGGATCCGGGTTGCATTTCTCTTTCATCTACTCAGTCATACACACCAATCTTGTCATATTGGACTCCAAGAACAATTCAAAAGCTTATTATGGCTTTCCCAAGTTTTGTAAGGGAGGACGAAGTCCCTATGAGTATGTTTGTTTTGCATCTATGCTACTTTAGCAGCCAGGATCCGGGTTGCATTTCTCTTTCTTATACTCAGTCATACACACCAATCTTGTCATATTAGGCTCCAAGAACCCTACACAAGCTTATGGCTTCCACAAGTTTTGTAAGGGAGGACGAAGTCCCTATGAATTTTTTTTGTTTTGCATCTATGCTACTTTAGCAGCCAGGATCCAGGTTGTATTTCTCCTTCTTATACTAAGTCATACACACCAATCTTGTCATATTGGACTCCAAGAACCCTACACAAGCTTATTATGGCTTCCCCAAGTTTTGTAAGGGAGGACGAAGTCCCTATGAGTTTTTTTGTTTTGCATCTATGCTACTTTAACAGCCAGGATCCGGGTTGCATTTCCCTTTCTTATATTCAGTCATATAAATCATTCTTGTCATATTAGACTCCAAGAATCCTACATAAACTTATTATGGCTTCCCCAAATTTTTTAAGTGAGGACGAAGTCCCTATGAGTTTTTTGTTTTGCATCTACGCTACTTTGGCAGCCAGGATCCGGGTTACATTTCTCTTTCTTATACTCAATCACACTCACCAATACTCTCATATTAGACTCCTAGAACCATACACAAGCTTATTAAGGCTTCCCCAAGTTTTGTAAGGGAGGACAAAGTCCCTATGAGTTTTCATTTGTTTTGCATCTATGCTACTTTCCAGCCAGGATCCGGGTTGCATTTCTCTTTCTTACACTCTAGTCATACACACCAATCTCTGTCATATTGGACTCCAAGAACCCTTCACAAGCTTATTATGGCTTCCCCTATTTCTTGTAAGTGAGGACGAAGTCCCTATGAGTTTTCTAGTGTAGCATCTACGCTACTTTAGCAAACACGATCCGGGTCGCATTTCTCTCTATTATACTCAATCACACTCACCTATTCTTTCATATTGGACTCCTAGAACCATACATAAACTTATTAAGGCTTCCCCAAGTTTTGTGATGCAGGACTAATTCCCTATGAGTTTCCATATGTAAAGCATCTATGCTACTTAAGGAGCCAGGATCCGGGATGCATATCCCTTTCTTACACTCAGTCATACACACCAATCTTGTCATATTGGACTCCAAGAACCCTTC
>NW_003302551.1:7446767-7447700 GCF_000004255.2 Arabidopsis lyrata subsp. lyrata
CCCACCTTCCCCAAGTTTTGTAAGGGAGGACAAAGTCCCTATGAGTTTTTATTTGTTTTGCATCTATGCTACTTTCCAGCCAGGATCCGGGTTGCATTTCTCTTTCTTACACTTAGTCATACACACCAATCTTGTCATATTGGACTCCAAGAACCCTACACAAGCTTATTATGGCTTCCCCAATTTTTGTAAGTGAGGACGAAGTCCCTATGAGTTTTTTGTTTTGCATCTACGCTACTTTAGCAGCCAGGATCCGGGTTGCATTTCTCTTTCTTATACTCAATCACACTCACCAATACTTTCATATTGGACTCCTAGAACCATACACAAACTTATTAAGGCTTCCCCAAGTTTTGTAAGGGAGGACAAAGTCCCTATGAGTTTTTATTTGTTTTGCATCTATGCTACTTTAGGAGCCAGGATCCGGGATGCATTTCTCTTTCTTACACTCAGTCATACACACCAATCTTGTCATATTGGACTCCAAGAACCCTTCACAAGCTTATAATGGCTTCCCTAAGTTTTGTTAGGGAGGACGAAGTCTCTATGAGTATTTTTGTTTTGCATCTATGCTACTTTAGAAGCCCGTATCCGGGTTGCATTTCTCTTTCTTATACCAGTCATACACACCAATCTTGTCATATTGGATTTCAAGAGCCCTACACAAGCTTATTATGGCTTCCCCAAGTTTTGTAAGGGAGGAGGAAGTCACTATGAGTTTTTTTTTTTATTTTGCATCTATTCTACTTTAGCAGCCAGGATCCGGGATGCATTTCTCTTTCATCTACTCAGTCATACACACCAATCTTGTCATATTGGACTCCAAGAACAATTCACAAGCTTATTATGGCTTTCCCAAGTTTTGTAAGGGAGGACGAAGTCCCTATGAGTATTTTTGTTTTGCATCTATGCTACTTTAGCAGCTAGGATCCG
>NW_003302551.1:7448369-7449120 GCF_000004255.2 Arabidopsis lyrata subsp. lyrata
GATCCGGGTTGCATTTCTCTTTCTTATACTCAATCACACTCACCAATACTTTCATATTGGACTCCTAGAACCATACACAAACTTATTAAGGCTTCCCCAAGTTTTGTAAGAGAGGACGAAGTCCCTATGAGTATTTTTGTTTTGCATCTATGCTACTTTAGCAGCCAGGATCCGGGTTGCATTTCTCTTTCTTATACTCAGTCATACACACCAATCTTGTCATATTGGGCTCCAAGAACCCTACACAAGCTTATGGCTTCCCCAAGTTTTGTAAGGGAGGACGAAGTCCCTATGAGTTTTTTTTGTTTAGCATCTATGCTACTTTAGCAGCCAGGATCCGGGTTGTATTTCTCTTTCTTATACTCAGTCATACACACCAATCTTGTCATGTTGGACTCCAAGAACCCTACACAAGCTTATTATGGCTTCCCCAATTTTTGTAAGGGAGGACGAAGTCCCTATGAGTTTTTTTGTTTTGCATCTATGCTACTTTAACAGCCAGGATCCGGGTTGCATTTCCCTTTCTTATATTCAGTCATACAAATCATTCTTGTCATATTAGACTCCAAGAATCCTACATAAACTTATTATGGCTTCCCCAAATTTTTTAAGTGAGGACGAAGTCCCTATGAGTTTTTTGTTTTGCATCTACGCTACTTTGGCAGCCAGGATCCGGGTTACATTTCTCTTTCTTATACTCAATCACACTCACCGACACTCTCATATTAGACGATTGCCCGGTAGTTAAGCC
>NW_003302551.1:7450263-7453816 GCF_000004255.2 Arabidopsis lyrata subsp. lyrata
CTCACCAATACTTTCATATTGGACTCCTAGAACCATACAAAAACTTATTAAGGCTTCCCCAAGTTTTGTAAGAGAGGACAAAGTCCCTATGAGTTTTTATTTGTTTTGCATCTATGCTACTTTAGGAGCCAGGATCCGGGATGCATTTCTCTTTCTTACACTCAGTCATACACACCAATCTTGTCATATTGGACTCCAAGAACCCTTCACAAGCTTATAATGGCTTCCCTAAGTTTTGTTAGGGAGGACGAAGTCTTTATGAGTATTTTTGTTTTGCATCTATGCTACTTTAGAAGCCCGGATCCGGGTTGCATTTCTCTTTCTTATACCAGTCATACACACCAATCTTGTCATATTGGATTTCAAGAGCCCTACACAAGCTTATTATGGCTTCCCCAAGTTTTGTAAGGGAGGAGGAAGTCACTATGAGTTTTTATTTTTTATTTTGCATCTATGCTACTTTAGCAGCCAGGATCCGGGTTGCATTTCTCTTTCATCTACTCAGTCATACACACCAATCTTGTCATATTGGACTCCAAGAACAATTCACAAGCTTATTATGGCTTTCCCAAGTTTTGTAAGGGAGGACGAAGTCCCTATGAGTATTTTTGTTTTGCATCTATGCTACTTTAGCAGCCAGGATCCGGGTTGCATTTCTCTTTCTTATACTCAATCACACTCACCAATACTTTCATATTGGACTCCTAGAACCATACACAAACTTATTAAGGCTTCCCCAAGTTTTGTAAGGGAGGACAAAGTCCCTATGAGTTTTTATTTGTTTTGCATCTATGCTACTTTAGGAGCCAGGATCCGGGATGCATTTCTCTTTCTTACACTCAGTCATACACACCAATCTTGTCATATTGGACTCCAAGAACCCTACACAAGCTTATTATGTCTTCCCCAATTTTTGTAAGTGAGGACGAAGTCCCTATGAGTTTTTTGTTTTGCATCTACGCTACTTTAGCAGTCAGGATCCGGGTTGCATTTCTCTTTCTTATACTCAATCACACTCACCAATACTTTCATATTGGACTCCTAGAACCATACACAAACTTATTAAGGCTTCCCCAAGTTTTGTAAGAGAGGACGAAGTCCCTATGAGTATTTTTGTTTTGCATCTATGCTACTTTAGCAGCCAGGATCCGGGTTGCATTTCTCTTTCTTATACTCAGTCATACACACCAATCTTGTCATATTGGGCTCCAAGAACCCTACACAAGCTTATGGCTTCCCCAAGTTTTGTAAGGGAGGACGAAGTCCCTATGAGTTTTTTTTTGTTGAGCATCTATGCTACTTTAGCAGCCAGGGGCCGGGTTGTATTTCTCTTTCTTATACTCAGTCATACACACCAATCTTGTCATGTTGGACTCCAAGAACCCTACACAAGCTTATTATGGCTTCCCCAATTTTTGTAAGGGAGGACGAAGTCCCTATGAGTTTTTTTGTTTTGCATCTATGCTACTTTAACAGCCAGGATCCGGATTGCATTTCCCTTTCTTATATTCAGTCATACAATTCATTCTTGTCATATTAGACTCCAAGAATCCTACATAAACTTATTATGGCTTCCCCAAATTTTTTAAGTGAGGACGAAGTCCCTATGAGTTTTTTGTTTTGCATCTACGCTACTTTGGCAGCCAGGATCCGGGTTACATTTCTCTTTCTTATACTCAATCACACTCACCAATACTCTCATATTAGACTCCTAGAACCATACACAAGCTTATTAAGGCTTCCCCAAGTTTTGTAAGGGAGGACAAAGTCCCTATGAGTTTTTATTTGTTTTGCATCTATGCTACTTTCCAGCCAATATCCGGGTTGCATTTCTCTTTCTTACACTTAGTCATACACACCAATCTTGTCATATTGGACTCCAAGAACCCTACACAAGCTTATTATGGCTTCCCCAATTTTTGTAAGTGAGGACGAAGTCCCTATGAGTTTTTTGTTTTGCATCTACGCTACTTTAGCAGCCAGGATCCGGGTTGCATTTCTCTTTCTTATACTCAATCACACTCACCAATACTTTCATATTGGACTCCTAGAACCATACACAAACTTATTAAGGCTTCCCCAAGTTTTGTAAGGGAGGACAAAGTCCCTATGAGTTTTCATTTGTTTTGCATCTATGCTACTTTAGGAGCCAGGATCCGGGATGCATTTCTCTTTCTTACACTCAGTCATACACACCAATCTTGTCATATTGGACTCCAAGAACCCTTCACAAGCTTATAATGGCTTCCCTAAGTTTTGTTAGGGAGGACGAAGTCTCTATGAGTATTTTTGTTTTGCATCTATGCTACTTTAGAAGTCCGGATCCGGGTTGCATTTCTCTTTCTTATACCAGTCATACACACCAATCTTGTCATATTGGATTTCAAGAGCCCTACACAAGCTTATTATGGCTTCCCCAAGTTTTGTCAGGGAGGAGGAAGTCACTATGAGTTTTTTTATTTATTTTGCATCTATGCTACTTTAGCAGCCAGGATCCGGGTTGCATTTCTCTTTCATCTACTCAGTCATACACACCAATCTTGTCATATTGGACTCCAAGAACAATTCACAAGCTTATTATGGTTTCACCAAGTTTTGTAAGGGAGGACGAAGTCCCTATGAGTATTTTTGTGTTGCATCTATGCTACTTTAGCAGCCAGGATCCGGGTTGCATTTCTCTTTCTTATACTCAATCACACTCACCAATACTTTCATATTGGACTCCTAGAACCATACACAAACTTATTAAGGCTTCCCCAAGTTTTGTAAGGGAGGACAAAGTCCCTATGAGTTTTGATTTGTTTCGCATCTATGCTACTTTAGGAGCCAGGATCCGGGATGCATTTCTCTTTCTGACACTCAGTCATACACACCAATCTTGTCATATTGGACTCCAAGAACCCTACACAAGCTTATTATGGCTTCCCCAATTTTTGTAAGTGAGGACGAAGTCCCTATGAGTTTTTTGTTTTGCATCTACGCTACTTTAGCAGCCAGGATCCGGGTTGCATTTCTCTTTCTTATACTCAATCACACTCACCAATACTTTCATATTGGACTCCTAGAACCATACAAAAACTTATTAAGGCTTCCCCAAGTTTTGTAAGGGAGGACAAAGTCCCTATGAGTTTTTATTTGTTTTGCATCTATGCTACTTTAGGAGCCAGGATCCGGGATGCATTTCTCTTTCTTACACTCAGTCATACACACCAATCTTGTCATATTGGACTCCAAGAACCCTTCACAAGCTTATAATGGCTTCCCTAAGTTTTGTTAGGGAGGACGAAGTCTTTATGAGTATTTTTGTTTTGCATCTATGCTACTTTAGAAGCCCGGATCCGGGTTGCATTTCTCTTTCTTATACCAGTCATACACACCAATCTTGTCATATTGGATTTCAAGAGCCCTACACAAGCTTTATTATGGCTTCCCCAAGTTTTGTAAGGGAGGAGGAAGTCACTATGAGTTTTTTTATTTTTTTTTGCATCTATGCTACTTTAGCAGCCAGGATCCGGGTTGCCTTTCTCTTGCTTCTACTCATTCATACACACCA
>NW_003302551.1:7453921-7456206 GCF_000004255.2 Arabidopsis lyrata subsp. lyrata
TTAAGGCTTCCCCAAGTTTTTGTAAGGGAGGACAAAGTCCCTATGAGTTTTTATTGGTTTTGCATCTATGCTACTTTAGGAGCCAGGATCCGTGATGCATTTCTCGTTCTTACACTCAGTCATACACACCAATCTTGTCATATTGGACTCCAAGAACCCTACACAAGCTTATTATGGCTTCCCCAATTTTTGTAAGTGAGGACGAAGTCCCTATGAGTTTTTTGTTTTGCATCTACGCTACTTTAGCAGCCAGGATCCGGGTTGCATTTCTCTTTCTTATACTCAATCACACTCACCAATACTTTCATATTGGACTCCTAGAACCATACAGAAACTTATTAAGGCTTCCCCAAGTTTTGTAAGAGAGGACGAAGTCCCTATGAGTATTTCTGTTTTGCATCTATGCTACTTTAGCAGCCAGGATCCGGGTTGCATTTCTCTTTCTTATACTCAGTCATACACACCAATCTTGTCATATTGGGCTCCAAGAACCCTACACAAGCTTATGGCTTCCCCAAGTTTTGTAAGGGAGGACGAAGTCCCTATGAGTTTTTTTTTGTTTAGCATCTATGCTACTTTAGCAGCCAGGATCCGGGTTGTATTTCTCTTTCTTATACTCAGTCATACACACCAATCTTGTCATGTTGGACTCCAAGAACCCTACACAAGCTTATTATGGCTTCCCCAATTTTTGTAAGGGAGGACGAAGTCCCTATGAGTTTTTTTGTTTTGCATCTATGCTACTTTAACAGCCAGGATCCGGGTTGCATTTCCCTTTCTTATATTCAGTCATACAAATCATTCTTGTCATATTAGACTCCAAGAATCCTACATAAACTTATTATGGCTTCCCCAAATTTTTTAAGTGAGGACGAAGTCCCTATGAGTTTTTTGTTTTGCATCTACGCTACTTTGGCAGCCAGGATCCGGGTTACATTTCTCTTTCTTATACTCAATCACACTCACCAATACTCTCATATTAGACTCCTAGAACCATACACAAGCTTATTAAGGCTTCCCCAAGTTTTGTAAGGGAGGACAAAGTCCCTATGAGTTTTTATTTGTTTTGCATCTATGCTACTTTCCAGCCAGGATCCGGGTTGCATTTCTCTTTCTTACACTTAGTCATACACACCAATCTTGTCATATTGGACTCCAAGAACCCTACACAAGCTTATTATGGCTTCCCCAATTTTTGTAAGTGAGGACGAAGTCCCTATGAGTTTTTTGTTTTGCATCTACGCTACTTTAGCAGCCAGGATCCGGGTTGCATTTCTCTTTCTTATACTCAATCACACTCACCAATACTTTCATATTGGACTCCTAGAACCATACACAAACTTATTAAGGCTTCCCCAAGTTTTGTAAGGGAGGACAAAGTCCCTATGAGTTTTTATTTGTTTTGCATCTATGCTACTTTAGGAGCCAGGATCCGGGATGCATTTCTCTTTCTTACACTCAGTCATACACACCAATCTTGTCATATTGGACTCCAAGAAGCCTTCACAAGCTTATAATGGCTTTCCTAAGTTTTGTTAGGGAGGACGAAGTCCCTATGAGTATTTTTGTTTTGCATCTATGCTACTTTAGCAGCCAGGATCCGGGTTGCATTTCTCTTTCTTATACCAGTCATACACACCAATCTTGTCATATTGGATTTCAAGAGCCCTACACAAGCTTATTATGGCTTCCCCAAGTTTTGTAAGGGAGGAGGAAGTCACTATGAGTTTTTATTTTTTATTTTGCATCTATGCTACTTTAGCAGCCAGGATCCGGGTTGCATTTCTCTTTCATCTACTCAGTCATACACACCAATCTTGTCATATTGGACTCCAAGAACAATTCACAAGCTTATTATGGCTTTCCCAAGTTTTGTAAGGGAGGACGAAGTCCCTATGAGTATTTTTGTTTTGCATCTATGCTACTTTAGCAGCCAGGATCCGGGTTGCATTTCTCTTTCTTATACTCAATCACACTCACCAATACTTTCATATTGGACTCCTAGAACCATACACAAACTTATTAAGGCTTCCCCAAGTTTTGTAAGGGAGGACAAAGTCCCTATGAGTTTTTATTTGTTTTGCATCTATGCTACTTTAGGAGCCAGGATCCGGGATGCATTTCTCTTTCTTACACTCAGTCATACACACCAATCTTGTCATATTGGACTCCAAGAACCCTACACAAGCTTATTATGGCTTCCCCAATTTTTGTAAGTGAGGACGAAGTCCCTATGAGTTTTTTGTTTTGCATCTACGCTACTTTAGCAGTCAGGATCCGGGTTG
>NW_003302551.1:7456306-7458334 GCF_000004255.2 Arabidopsis lyrata subsp. lyrata
TATTTCCGAATATGAGGCGATCGTCCCGCAGAAGAGAGGACGAAGTCCCTATGAGTATTTTTGTTTTGCATCTATGCTACTTTAGCAGCCAGGATCCGGGTTGCATTTCTCTTTCTTATACTCAGTCAAACACACCAATCTTGTCATATTGGGCTCCAAGAACCCTACACAAGCTTATGGCTTCCCCAAGTTTTGTAAGGGAGGACGAAGTCCCTATGAGTTTTTTTTGTTTAGCATCTATGCTACTTTAGCAGCCAGGATCCGGGTTGTATTTCTCTTTCTTATACTCAGTCATACACACCAATCTTGTCATATTGGACTCCAAGAACCCTACACAAGCTTATTATGGCTTCCCCAATTTTTGTAAGGGAGGACGAAGTCCCTATGAGTTTTTTTGTTTTGCATCTATGCTACTTTAACAGCCAGGATCCGGGTTGCATTTCCCTTTCTTATATTCAGTAATACAAATCATTCTTGTCATATTAGACTCCAAGAATCCTACATAAACTTATTATGGCTTCCCCAAATTTTTTAAGTGAGGACGAAGTCCCTATGAGTTTTTTGTTTTGCATCTACGCTACTTTGGCAGCCAGGATCCGGGTTACATTTCTCTTTCTTATACTCAATCAAACTCACCAATACTCTCATATTAGGCTCCTAGAACCATACACAAGCTTATTAAGGCTTCCCCAAGTTTTGTAAGGGAGGACAAAGTCCCTATGAGTTTTTATTTGTTTTGCATCTATGCTACTTTCCAGCCAGGATCCGGGTTGCATTTCTCTTTCTTACACTTAGTCATACACACCAATCTTGTCATATTGGACTCCAAGAACCCTACACAAGCTTATTATGGCTTCCCCAATTTTTGTAAGTGAGGACGAAGTCCCTATGAGTTTTTTGTTTTGCATCTACGCTACTTTAGCAGCCAGGATCCGGGTTGCATTTCTCTTTCTTATACTCAATCACACTCACCAATACTTTCATATTGGACTCCTAGAACCATACACCAACTTATTAAGGCTTCCCCAAGTTTTGTAAGGGAGGACAAAGTCCCTATGAGTTTTTATTTGTTTTGCATCTATGCTACTTTAGGAGCCAGGATCCGGGATGCATTTCTCTTTCTTACACTCAGTCATACACACCAATCTTGTCATATTGGACTCCAAGAACCCTTCACAAGCTTATAATGGCTTCCCTAAGTTTTGTTAGGGAGGACGAAGTCTCTATGAGTATTTTTGTTTTGCATCTATGCTACTTTAGAAGCCCGTATCCGGGTTGCATTTCTCTTTCTTATACCAGTCATACACACCAATCTTGTCATATTGGATTTCAAGAGCCCTACACAAGCTTATTATGGCTTCCCCAAGTTTTGTAAGGGAGGAGGAAGTCACTATGAGTTTTTTTTTTTATTTTGCATCTATGCTACTTTAGCAGCCAGGATCCGGGTTGCATTTCTCTTTCATCTACTCAGTCATACACACCAATCTTGTCATATTGGACTCCAAGAACAATTCACAAGCTTATTATGGCTTTCCCAAGTTTTGTAAGGGAGGACAAACTCCCTATGAGTATTTTTGTTTTGCATCTATGCTACTTTAGCAGCCAGGATCCGGGTTGCATTTCTCTTTCTTATACTCAATCACACTCACCAATACTTTCATATTGGACTCCTAGAACCATACACAAACTTATTAAGGCTTCCCCAAGTTTTGTAAGGGAGGACAAAGTCCCTATGAGTTTTTATTTGTTTTGCATCTATGCTACTTTAGGAGCCAGGATCCGGGATGCATTTCTCTTTCTTACACTCAGTCATACACACCAATCCTGTCATATTGGACTCCAAGAACCCTACACAAGCTTATTATGGCTTCCCCAATTTTTGTAAGTGAGGACGAAGTCCCTATGAGTTTTTTGTTTTGCATCTACGCTACTTTAGCAGCCAGGATCCGGGTTGCATTTCTCTTTTTTATACTCAATCACACTCACCAATACTTTCATATTGGACTCCTAGAACCATAAACAAACTTA
>NW_003302551.1:7482007-7482834 GCF_000004255.2 Arabidopsis lyrata subsp. lyrata
TTATTTGTTTTGCATCTATGCTACTTTAGAAGCCAGGATCCGGGATGCATTTCTCTTTCTTACACTCAGTCATACACACCAATCTTGTCATATTGGACTCCAAGAACCCTACACAAGCTTATTATGGCTTCCCCAATTTTTGTAAGTGAGGACGAAGTCCCTATGAGTTTTTTGTTTTGCATCTACGCTACTTTAGCAGCCAAGATCCGGGTTGCATTTCTCTTTCTTATACTCAATCACACTCACCAATACTTTCATATTGGACTCCTAGAACCATACACAAACTTATTAAGGCTTCCCCAAGTTTTGTAAGGGAGGACAAAGTCCCTATGAGTTTTTATTTGTTTTGCATCTATGCTACTTTAGGAGCCAGGATCCGGGATGCATTTCTCTTTCTTACACTCAGTCATACACACCAATCTTGTCATATTGGACTCCAAGAACCCTTCACAAGCTTATAATGGCTTCCCTAAGTTTTGTTAGGGAGGACGAAGTCTCTATGAGTATTTTTGTTTTGCATCTATGCTACTTTAGAAGTCCGGATCCGGGTTGCATTTCTCTTTCTTATACCAGTCATACACACCAATCTTGTCATATTGGATTTCAAGAGCCCTACACAAGCTTATTATGGCTTCCCCAAGTTTTGTAAGGGAGGAGGAAGTCACTATGAGTTTTTTTATTTATTTTGCATCTATGCTACTTTAGCAGCCAGGATCCGGGGTTGCATTTCTCTTTCATCTACTCAGTCATACACACCAATCTTGTCATATTGGACTCCAAGAACAATTCACAAGCTTATTATGGGCTTCTACCAAGTTTTGTAAGGG
>NW_003302551.1:7482934-7496300 GCF_000004255.2 Arabidopsis lyrata subsp. lyrata
AGCAGCCAGGATCCGGGTTGCATTTCTCTTTCCTATACTCAGTCATACACACCAATCTTGTCATATTGGACTCTAAGAACCCTACACAAGCTTATTATGGCTTCCCCAAGTTTTGTAAGGAAGGAGAAAGTCACTATGAGTTTTTTTTTGTTTTGCATCTATGCTACTTTCCAGCCAGGATCCGGGTTGCATTTCTCTTTCTTACACTTAGTCATACACACCAATCTTGTCATATTGGACTCCAAGAACCCTTCACAAGCTTATTATGGCTTCCCCAAATTTTGTAAGTGAGGACGAAGTCCCTATGAGTTTTTTTTTATGCATCTATGCTACTTTAGGTGCCAGGATCCGGGTTGCATTTCTCTTTCTTATACTCAGTCATACACACCAATCTTGTCATATTGGACTTCAAGAACCCTACACAAGCTTATTATGGCTTCCCCAAGTTTTGTAAGGGAGGAGGAAGTCACTATGAGTTTTTGTTTATTTTGCATCTATGCTACTTTAGCAACCAGGATCCCGGTTGCATTTCTCTTTCATCTACTCAGTCATACACACAAATCTTGTCGTATTGGACTCCAAGAACAATTCACAAGCTTATTATGGCTTTTCGAAGTTTTGTATGGGAGGACGAAGTCCCTATGAGTATTTTTGTTTTGCATCTATGTTACTTTAGCAGCCAGGATCCGGGTTGCATTTCTCTTTCCTATAATCAGTCATACACACCAATCTTGTCATATTGGACTCCAAGAACCCTACACAAGCTTATTATGGCTTCCCCAAGTTTTGTAAGGAAGGAGAAAGTCACTATGAGTTTTTTTTTATTTTGCATCTATGCTACTTTAGCAGCCAGGATCCGGGTTGCATTTCTCTTTCTTATACTCAGTCATACACACTAATCTTGTCATATTCGACTCCAAGAACCCTACACAAGCTTATTATGGCTTCCCCAAGTTTTGTAAGGGAGGACAAAGTCCCTATGAGTTTTTTTTGTTTTGCATCTATGCTACTTTAACAGCCAGGATCCGGGTTGCATTTCCCTTTCTTATATTCAGTCATACAAATCATTCTTGTCATATTAGACTCCAAGAATCCTACAGAAACTTATTATGGCTTCCCCAAATTTTTTAAGTGAGGATGAAGTCCCTATGAGTTTTTTGTTTTGCATCTACGCTACTTTAGCAGCCAGGATCCGGGTTACATTTCTCTATCTTATACTCAATCACACTCACCAATACTCTCATATTAGACTCCTAGAACCATACACCAGCTTATTAAGGCTTCCCCAAGTTTTGTAAGGGAGGACAAAGTCCCTGTGGAAGTCGAAACTAACACAATCGAGATTTGTCTAGGGTTTTATTTTAGGGATACGATAATCGTGAATTCTCAAAGAACAACAGAAACGATTGATACCAAAGACGGTGTTCTTGATATTATTAATGAAAAGATGATTTTGATCGTACAAGAGTTTGATCGTAAGAGAAAAGGTGTTCGTGCTGTGAGAGCTTTGCGTAGTATAAATTCTAGAGCGATATTGCTTGCCTTTGCTTGAGCCTTGAGTCTCTTTATATATAGGTGATAAACCGCCTCTCCAGCGATATTCTCGGAAGATTTCCATTTATCTTGAAGTCGGCTCAGAATATCGCAGATTAGGATAGTTTCCTCATTTTTCGGAGTCTTTGGGAGATTTCCTGATTTGAATCGATCCTTCTAGATTCTCTCTTATCATTTCCGGGTATATCGGAAATGATCCTTCTTGTTCGGAAATAACATCTTGCTTGGAAATGGTACTTTGAAAGCGAATATTTGCTAAGTCTTTACATCGGGCGATGATGAAGACTTCACCTCGGGGAAACTCGTGCAATCGGCTCGGGTACAGGAAGGACTGGCTCGGTCACTCTGGGATGGCTTATTCGGGTGTCCCCGAGGCGATGGGCTCAAAAACTCCCGAGGCAAAGGGCTCGGGTGCTTGAGATGTAACGTTCAAACATCCCCGAGGCGAAGGGCTCGGGTGCTTGAAGCGTCTTGTTCGAGTATCCCCGAGGCAAAGGGCTCGGGTGCTCGTAACGTTCAAACATCCCCGAGGCGAAGGGCTCGGGTGCTTGAAACGTCTCGTTCAAGTATCCCGAGGCGAAGGGCTCGGGTACTTGAAACTACTTGTTAAAGGTATTCCCGAGGCGATGGGCTCGGGTATACTAGATCGATTAGATGGATATCCCGAGGTGAATGATGCGATACCCTGAGGTGATCGCTGAAAGACTCCCGAAGTGTTCTAAGTCTGGCTCGGCGCTAAAGGATGGAATCCGACCCCAACAGTTAGCCCCCCAGCTCGTTAGTTTGGAGAACCGAGCGTGACGAGCTGTGACAATTAGGCCGAGCCGTTTACTTTGATCAGTTCGGTCCCTTTAGCGATTTGAATTCCTCTGTCGTTTCATCTTCTTTTGGCGTGTGACGGTTGGGATTCCTTCTCGAGAAGTGGAAAGGTCCTTTCGCTGATTCCCGAGATTAGTGCGGATGCGAAGTATCTTATTTGATTTGTGTGTGCCCGACGCGCCTTAGACACGGACGCGATGTTTTTATTTGGTTCGTACCCGACGCGCCTTATGTCCCTATAAATGTTAAGTCTCGGACTCATTCTCTCATTTCGCAACTGCAAAGGAAATTTTTCAAGGTTCGTTCTCTTCTTTCTCTGATCTTGAGTTTTTGCATTTTCTCTACTTTTCCGTTATACTTCCGTCGTAGCGCCGCCGTCATTAGATCTAGGTTGATTTCTCCGATCTGTCGGGCTTTGTTCCTCCGATCAACTTCTCCAATCTCCCGAGCCAGAAAATGTCTCTATCTGATTCCAGCGATTCGCCCCGAGGCGACACTCATCTTCCCGTCTAAAAGAGAAAGATGGTCTGGAGTTCCTCGAGTGACCCTGAGGCGGATACCACGGACCATCAAATCGTGTTGTACCGTGGAAGTGATGCAGAGTCGGCTTCACGGGAAGAAGACCCGAGCCATTTCATCGTCCGGGAAGATGCGGTTGCAAATGTGGCTCGGGATCAGGATTTGCCTGATGATCCCGAGGCGATTTTGAGTAGAAGGAGGACCCATCCACCGGCAGCTGGTGAAGCTGGAGTATCGTGCTGGCGAAATGCCCCCGAGGTGCCTCTACTTCCTATTAAGGCCGAGGAGGTTCACTACGACTCTGACGAGGCGGCTAGGTTGCTCCGAGCTAAAGTCCAAGCAGCCAAGGGTCAACAGAAGAGAAAGCGAGCCAAGAAAGCTAGGAAACCTGATCCCCGGGGTTCTACCTTATGCACAGAGGATTCCCTTCGGGATCTCAAGGCTCGATTTGGTTTTAGCGAGGGGGTTGAACTCAGACTTCCAACTCCAAATGAGCGAGCCGATGATCCACCCGAAGGGTTTTTTACCCTTTACGAGGGGTTCTTCTATCATTGCTACCTTTGGCTTCTAATCCCGAGGCCGATTTTGGCGTTTCTCTGGTCGTACAAGATTGCTTTATCCCAGATAACGACCCGAGGCTTGCGACATCTAGTGGGGATTTTAGTCCGAAGTATTGAGACGGTCAATCTCGTCGACCTAAGCCACTTAAGGAATCTCCTAGAGATCCGGCGCATACCGGGCCCTGTTGAGAGATTTTACATATCTCCGAGGCCAAACAGGAGGGTTATCGGTGATTTCCCGAGCAAGGATGAGAAATACACCGACCATTTCTTCTTCGTAGCTTTGAATGAGTATAGTGTCCACGAGGACTACTTAGGGAAAATTGTTGGAAAGTGGAGACAAATCGGTACTACGCCCGAAGCCGTATTTGCTGTCTTGTTTTGCTTTAACCTTTTTACTGACCGTTTTTCTTGTTCATGCAGATCGGAACCCGTCGTTTCTCGAAGACATTCCCGAAGGTTTTCTAGATCTCCACGACGAACTAATCGCTCGGAAGTGCGATTGGACAAAACACTTCTCCCAGGAAAGAATCGAGAGAGCCTTGCGTTTGTTGCACGGAGCTCCCTGCCAGTCTTCTTCAGAATCATCCGACCACCGTTTAGATCATCTCATTGAAATGCAAGGAGCTGCGCAATCTCTGAGAGCCAGGAAGGCTGCTGAAAAGAAGGCGGCTAAGGAAAAAGCCGTTTTGGAGGCGAACTTCAGACCTCCTACTCCTCCCGAGGCCAACCCTGAGGTCGTTATTGGTGCTGAGGCAGCTGATGAAGCTCGGGATATGGTTTCGATCGTTCCCGAGGTGGCTGGGCACGTCTCCCCTACGACCGACGTCCCCGAGGTGGTAGGGACTATGGTCGTTGCTGCTCCAGCCGCCGAGGCGAAATCCAAAACTAGGGGAAAAAGACCCCGAGGTGATGGCTCGGGAGTTTCTAGGAAGGAAAAAAGGAGTCGTGGCGAAGCTCCTCCAGTGTACAAGGACAAGATCGCTTCGGCGAACTTTGTCGCTTCTTGCTCGGGTCTGCCACTGTCTACTCCTGATGCCTTGTTGGAGGCTCAAAACTACCGTGAAACTGCTGCCGGATTCCTGAAGGTATCATTGATCTGTTCTCGACCTATTTTACTATCGTTTGCGTATTTGCTTGCTAATGATTCTTGTTCTATCTCAGGCCTTCCATTCGATGAATTCCATGGTTCAGGCCTATGATTCTGGAGCTCAGAAGTCCGAGCTGGCCCGTGAGAGATCAGAGACGTCCCGAGCCGAGGTCGAACCTAGGTTGTCCGAGGCGATGGCGGCTAAACAGGAAGCTGAGGCGTTGGCTAAGGCCGAGAAGGTGGAGCGATTGAAAGCTTCTGAGGATAGCCTGCGGACTCAGAGAAAGCTTGAGGCCGAGGTCGAAAGACTCCATCGGTTATTTAACGAGGAGAAGGCTCTCCGGGAGAAGGAGATTGTCAGAGAAAGGAGGGCAGCCAAAAGGGAGTTTGCCGAGAAGGTCAGGGCTATCGAGGCGAAGATGGACCAGTTCGGGGAGGTATCCACGCGCTACATGTACTTGGTGCAAGCGCGGGCCAATGCCGAGCTGATAGCCGAGCTGGAGGAAGGGAAAAGGGTGGAGGATGAGAAGGCCGAGGTCCTTCAATGGACCACTGAATATGGAGACGCCGAGGATGAGTACGTTCGTCTCGGGACCGAGCTGCGAGAGGACTTGAAGCTTCCTCCGATTTCCCTGGACTCTGTCTACAATAGCTTCGGGAATTGTTCGGTCGAGGGTGCCGCGGCTGCGATAGGCGTTGCCGACCAGTCGGGTTCGAACCGAGGTACCGAGGTAGCTCAAGTTTCGCCGGTTAACCAAGATTCGATCTGATCCCGAGATGTCTTTTTATTCTCTTTTTTGTAAGACATGCCTGAATCCAAAACTAATGTCAAATATCTGGATTTACCTTTCGAGCCGAGAGCGAAAAGAATCATGCACCGGTGTTAAGTTAACCGGGTTTAAGAATTGCTCGTTGAGAAGTTAAATCCAAACGTCTTAACTTTCGAGCCGAAAGTGAAATGAATCGTGCACCAGTGTCAGGATAACTGGGTTTTGGTTAAGTAGGACTAATCTTTATCGGTTGCGACCCGAGCTGATATAGTCGAAGCCAGTGCTTAGAAGCGAACTGGGGTACCAGTGTCGAAGTCAACTGGGTTTTCTGAAGACAATTTCTTTATGGCAAGATATCTCCGACCGAATCGTCTCGACTGTTTATATAGCGCGCTGTGACCGAGGCGGTGAGAAGAGCTTTTTCTGTCCGAGGACGTGGCCATCGTCCGAACGAACTTTTAGCTTTATAGGTCGATAAGATGACTGTTAAAATCTCCGAGGTGGATAAGATTGATAATCCGAAGGGTAAAAACTTAAAGAATTTGAAAAATTTAGTGGGAGTATATATGTATACGGACCCACTCCCCCCCTTTTTTAATTAGGGGGGGTAGCTGAACTCGTCCGAGGACGAGCTGCCTACGTACCCTTTTCAGGGATCAAGCCACCCCGTAGTTCAAGTACATGCGTACCTTAGGTTTTTAGCGGTAATATTTCCTTAGATGCATTGCGTTCCAGGATCTAGGTACCGCTTTGCCGTTCATGTTGATGAGTTTGTAGACGCCGGGACGGATTACCTTTGCGATCGTGTAAGTTCCCTCCCAATTCGCGCCGAGCTTACCTGCATTCTGCTCGGCGGTGTTCTGGAAAACTTTGCGCAGTACGAGATCTCCTTCGTGGAAACGACGATGCTTAACGTGAGAATTATAGTACCGAGCCATTGCATTCTGATAATTCTGCATACGGATCAAAGCCGAATCTCTTCTTTCGTCGATTAAGTCCAGCTCGTCTAGCATCATCTGAGTGTTGGAATTTTCCTGCTCGGGGAGAAAACGTCTTCTCAGTCCCGGGATCTCGGCTTCGGTGGGAATCACACACTCCATGCCGTAGACAAGGGCGAAGGGTGTTTCTCCCGTGGCCCGCCGCGGCGTGGTTCTGTGTGACCATAATACTCCTTCCAATTCGTCGGCCCAACGGCCTTTCTTCGCGTCGAGGCGCTTTTTTATTCCGTCGAGAACCGTCTTGTTGGCTGCTTCGGCTTGACCGTTTCCCTGAGGGTACCGAGGCGTGGATTTGCTGAGGCGAATTCCCCATTTCTCGCAGAATCCTTCGAACCGAGCCGAAATAAACTGCGATCCATTGTCTGTGACGATCTCGTAAGGTATCCCATGGCGGCATATGATGTTCTTCCAGACGAAGTTCTCGACCTGCGCATCTTTGATGCTGGCGTAGGAGTCTGCCTCGATCCATTTGGAGAAGTAGTCAGTCAGTACGAGGACAAGTTTCTTCTGCTTGGAGTTGTGTAGAGGTCTGATGATGTCCATGGACCATCGCATGAATGGATAAGGCGAAGTGATGGAAGAGAGGAGCTCGGCGGGTTGATGAATGGTTAGTGCGTGTCGCTGGCATTTATCACATCGTTGAGAAAACTTCTCGCAGTCTTTGACCATCGTTGGCCAAAAATATCCGTGGCGTTTGATCTTTATAGCCAAGGCTCTTCCGCCAGAATGGTTTCCACAAGATCCGCCGTGTACTTCTTCCATGACTCTGCGAGCTTCGTTTCCTTTGACACAGATAAGGAGGGGACCAGAAAATCGCCATTTAAAGAGCTCTCCGTCGATCAGAGTATACCGAGCCGCTTTGGCCTTAAGCTTCCGAGCCGCCCACTTTTCAGTAGGAACTTCTCCATCGGCGATGTAGCTTCGGATGGCTCTGATCCATTTGGCATCACTCCCGTATTCGGGCTCGGTTGCATCCGTAGTTTGCTGGTCTATCTGTTCGATGCCCATTTCTTCCGGTTCTTCTGTCTCCCGAGCTGTTAGAACTTGATCCTTGCTATTGTCTTCAATGCTCGGCTTTTCGATGAACTCAACCGGTATGATCCTCTTCAGATTTGGGTCTGAGGTTGAAGCTAGAGCCGCTAAGGCATCGGCCGATGTGTTCTCACCTCGTGGGATTCTGGTTAACTCAAACTCTCCGAACTGTTTCGCCAAGTCTTGCATGAGAGCAAGATACGCTTCCATTCGTTCGTCGCGAGCCGCGTATTCTCCATTGAATTGATTAGCCACGAGCTGGGAGTCGCAAAAGGCTCGCAGCTTGTTGATCTTGAGTCCCCGAGCCAGCTTAAGTCCTGCTATCAGCGCTTCGTACTCGGCTACGTTGTTAGTTGCGTCAAAATTTAGCCGAAAGGATTGTTCAAGGATTTCACCCTCTGGTGTTGCGAGGCGGATTCCGACGCCAGAACCTTGTTTTGAGGATGAGCCATCGACGTGGAGGATCCAGACAGCGTTGGATGACTCTTCTCGGACGTTTTCTGTTGGCAGCTCGATGATGAAATCGGCCAAGACTTGAGATTTCGCGCATGTTTTGTTTCTGTATTCGATGTCATACTCGCTGAGTTCTACCGCCCACTTGGCCAAGCGTCCCGATTGGCTTGGACTGTGCAGGACGGTTCGGAGTGATACGGGCGCCATGACGACAATTGAGTGAGACTGGAAATATGGCCGTAGCTTCCAAGCTGACATTACTACGGCGAGGGCGAGCTTTTCAGTTTGCGGGTAGCGTGTTTCTGCGTCGGTGAAAGTTTGCGAGACATAAAATATCGGCTTCTGCTCCCCTCTGTCTTCCCTGACTATGACTCCACTTATAGCCGTATCAGAGACTGCGATGTACAGGAATAATGGCTCGCCCGGGACCGGTTTCGCTAACACCGGTGGATTGGCCAAATACTTCTTCAGTTCCTGGAAAGCTTCTTCGCAGCGATCGGTCCATTCGAATTTCTTGTTCGCGCGCAGAGTATCGTAGAAAGCAAGGCATTTGTCAGTGGACCGCGAGATGAATCGGTTCAAGGCTGCGACTCTCCCGGTGAGACGTTGGACTCCGCGCTTGTTCTACGGTGAGGGCATGTTTAGTAGAGCATCGATTTGCTTCGGGTTTGCCTCGATGCCTCGGTGAGTTACGAGATATCCCAAGAATTCTCCAGACTTTACCGCGAAGCGACATTTTGCCGGGTTAAGCTTCATGTTGTGCTTGTTGAGCTGACGAAAACAGTCGCGTAGATGGGCTATGTGATCGCTTTCTTCAAGGGATTTGACTAACATGTCGTCGATATAAACTTCCATCGTCTTCCCGAGCTGTTCGGAGAACATTCTGTTGACAAGTCGCTGATACGTCGCGCCGGCGTTCTTGAGTCCGAAGGGCATGACTTTGTAACAGTAGATACCTCGGTCTATGATGAACGCTGTCTTCTCGCGATCGTCGGGGTGCATGAGAATCTGATTGTATCCTGTGAAAGCATCCATGAATGATAGCAACTTATTTCCCACGGTTGCTTCCACTAAACGATCGATATGTGGGAGCGGAAAACTGTCTTTAGGGCAAGCTTTGTTCAGATCGGTGAAATCAACGCAGACTCTCCACTTGCCATTCTTCTTTTTAACCACGACAGGATTTGCTAACCAGTCCGGATATCTTGCTTCAAAGATCGAGCCGATCTTCAGGAGCTTTTCTACTTCGGCGTTCACGGCATTTGCGCGATCCCGGCCCAATTTTCTTCGCTTCTGCTTGATGGGCTTGAAAGATGGATCAACATTCAGCTCATGGCAGATTACGTCGATGCTTACTCCAGGTAGATCTTCAGCTGACCAGGCGAAGGTGTTAAGTCGCTGCCAATTTCCACGCATCGTTCAGGCCGTTCGTCGTCGAGGCTAATGGAGATTACAGGATCCGAGGTAGGCTTCTTCTCCTCGCGCGCCTCCTCGATCTGTAATTGCTATAACTGTTTAGATATAGCCTTCTCTTCACTCCGGCCATGTTTTGATTTCTTGTGACTGGTTTCAGCCTTCGCTTCGGTGACAGGGTTTCGGAGTTTGTGTGCTGCCATGAAACACATCCGAGAATTTTTCTGACTGCCCCATATCGTTTTCACGCCATTAGGGGTCGGGAACTTGACACACAGATGATATGTTGATGCGACAGCTCGCATTAGATTTAACCACGGGGTTCCCATTATGACGTTGTAGATGGTAGGTCGATCGGTGACTGAGAAGCTGACTATCTTTGTTACCCCGCCGGCTCGGATTGGTAGTTGGATGGTTCCAAGCGTCATCAAAGTTTCCCCTGAAAATCCGAGGACAGGCCTCGGGGTCGGAACCACCTGTGACATGTCGATGTTCATTCGTTGGAGCGTTTTGCGAAAGATCACGTCAATGGTGCTGCCGGTGTCAATTAATACTCGGTAAATATCGTGGTCTCCTATTGCTAATGTGACGACGATTGGATCGTTATGAGGCATGTCGAGCCCGTTTGTCTCGCTTTCTTCGAATGTGATCACGTCGTTAGGTCGATCGAAGCGTCTTGTCCAGTTGCTAGGCGTCTCGGCTCGGCGTTGATAAGCTTTGATTGCCGCTACGGTGTCAGGACAGTAAGGTGATCCACCCATTATGGTAAGAACCTTCTGCCGCGTACCATCTCGGTCTTCGTCTTCCGACCCCCGGGTTCTTTTCTGAGACTCCTGGTTCCTTGGTTTGGGGTCTCTTCCTGGGTTGGTCTGCTCGGGCTCTGGTTCTGGCTCGAGGTCCTTAAGGGTTACGTTTGTCCCAAGCTCTCCAGCTAGGAATTTGGTTGCTAACTTGGCTCCGAGGCTTCGGCATCTCGAGGTATGATGGCCGAAAATTTTGTGGTGTTCGCAATATTCTTGATCATTGCTCGGTGGCTGATCCCTCGTCCAAGTGAAGGACTCTCTTCCACGCCCACGGCCTCGGCCTCTGCCGCGGCCATGGCCTCGGGGCGTGTCAATCTGGTAGCTATGGTATCCTGAGAAATTTCGCCCTTCGTGATGCGTATACGTACCGCTCTCACGAGTTTTCTTCTGGACCGGAGGTGTCGCTTGGGCTTTCTCGGTTTTCTCGGTTCGGGGCGCCTCTTTTGTTGGCTCGTGCCTCTTTGCTAATAGCCCCATTTCTTCTTCGTGGGCGACGAAATCCGAGGCTCGATGCAGCGCGTCGCGAATTGTTGTTGGTTTAGACAGGTTTAACTCTTTCCTGAATTCTGACTTGTACCAGAGAGCTTTCTTCAAAGCTGAGAGAGCTGCTACATCTGTAATTCCTTCGACCTTAGCTAGCGTCGATTTGAAGGTCTTGAGGAAATCACTTAATGGCTCGGTGGGCTGTTGAGACAAGGACCACAGATCCGCGTCAGAAGTTCCAGGGTCGATGAGCACGGAGTATTGTTTGAGGAACAACGTCGACAGCTCGTCGAAACTATCAATCGAGTTTCGTTCCAATCTCGAAAACCACTCTAATGCGGGTCCTTTGAGGTGTTCCACGAACAGTAGGCACAGACCTGCATCCTTTTCCCCGGGTTTGAACCTGGCTCGGGCCACAGATATCACGAACGATTTAATGTGGCACTTTGGATCGGTTGATCCGTTGTAAGAGTCGATTTTGAACTTTCCCAGATTGGACATCGTCGTTTCGGAAATCCTTTTGGTGAAAGGCGTATTCCGAGATTCTTCCAAAAATTCGGTCGATGTTCGGTGCGGAAGATGAAACGATTGATACCAAAGACAGTGTTCTTGATATTATTAATGAAAAGATGATTTTGATCGTACAAGAGTTTGATCGTAAGAGAAAAGGTGTTCGTGCTGTGAGAGCTTTGCGTAGTATAAATTCTAGAGCGATATTGCTTGCCTTTGCTTGATCCTTGAGTCTCTTTATATATAGGTGATAAACCGCCTCTCCAGCGATATTCTCGGAAGATTTCCATTTATCTTGAAGTCGGCTCAGAATATCGCGGATTAGGATAGTTTCCTTATTTTTCGGAGTCTTTGGGAGATTTCCTGATTTGAATCGATCCTTCTAGATTCTCTCTTATCATTTCCGGGTATATCGGAAATGATCCTTCTTGTTCGGAAATGACATCTTGCTTGGAAATGGTACTTTGAAAGCGAATATTTGCTAAGTCTTTACCTCGGGCGATGATGAAGACTTCACCTCGGGGAAACTCGTGCAATCGGCTCGGGTACAGGAAGGACTGGCTCGGTCACTCTGGGATGGCTTATTCGGGTGTCCCCGAGGCGATGGGCTCAGAAACTCCCGAGGCGAAGGGCTCGGGTGCTTGAGACGTAACGTTCAAACATCCCCGAGGCGAAGGGCTCGGGTGCTTGAAGCGTCTTGTTCGAGTATCCCCGAGGCGAAGGGCTCGGGTGCTCGTAACGTTCAAACATCCCCGAGGCAAAGGGCTCGGGTGCTTGAAACGTCTCGTTCAAGTATCCCGAGGCGAAGGGCTCGGGTACTTGAAACTACTTGTTAAAGGTATTCCCGAGGCGATGGCCTCGGGTATACTAGATCGATTAGATGGATATCCCGAGGTGAATGATGCGATACCCCGAGGTGATCGCTGAAAGACTCCCGAAGTGTTCTAAGTCTGGCTCGGCGCTAAAGGATGGAATCCGACCCCAACAGTCCCTATGAGTTTTTATTTGTTTTGCATCTATGCTACTTTCCAGCCAGGATCCGGGTTGCATTTCTTTTTCTTACACTCAGTCATACACACCAATCTTGTCATATTGGACCCCAAGAACCCTACACAAGCTTATTATGGCTTCCCCAAATTTTGTAAGGAAGGAGAAAGTCACTATGAGTTTTTTTTATTTTGCATCTATGCTACTTTCCAGCCAGGATCCGGGTTGCATTTCTCTTTCATCTACTCAGTCATACACACCAATCTTGTCATATTGGACTCCAAGAACCCTTCACAAGCTTATTATGGCTTCCCCAAATTTTGTAAGTGAGGACGAAGTCCCTATGAGTTTTTTTTTTTTCATCTACGCTACTTTAGCAGCCAGGATCCGGGTTGCATTTCTCTTTCTTATACTCAGTCATACACACCAATCTTGTCATATTGGACTTCAAGAACCCTACACAAGGTTATTATGGCTTCCCCAAGTTTTGTAAGGGAGAAGGAAGTCACTATGAGTTTTTGTTTATTTTGCATCTATGCTACTTTAGCAGCCAGGATCCGGGGTTGTATTTCTCTTTTCTTATACTAAGTCATACCACACCAATCTTGTCATATTGGACTCCAAGAACAATTCACAAGCTAATTATGGCTTTCCCAAGTTTTGTAAGAGAGGACGAAGTCCCTATGAGTATTTTTTGTTTTTGCATCTATGCTACTTTAGCAGCCAGGATCCGGGTTGCATTTCTCTTTCTTTACACTCAGTCATACACACCAATCTTGTCATATTGGGCTCCAAGAACCCTACACAAGCTTATGGCTTCCCCAAGTTTTGTAAGGGAGGACGAAGTCCCTATGAGTTTTTTTTGTTTTGCATCTATGCTACTTTAGCAGCCAGGATCCGGGTTGTATTTCTCTTTCTTATACTCAGTAATACACACCAATCTTGTCGTATTGGACTCCAATAACCCTACACAAGGTTATTATGGCTTCCCCAATTTTTGTAAGGGAGGACGAAGTCCCTATGAGTTTTTTTTTGTTTTGCATCTATGCTACTTTAACAGCCAGGATCCGGGTTGCATTTCCCTTTCTTATATTCAGTCATACAAATCATTCTTGTCATATTAGACTCCAAGAATCCTACAGAAACTTATTATGGTTTCCCCAAATTTTTTAAGTGAGGACGAAGTCCCTATGAGTTTTTTGTTTTGCATCTACGCTACTTAAGCAGCCAGGATCCGGGTTACATTTCTCTTTCTTATACTCAATCACACTCACCAATACTCTCATATTAGACTCCTAGAACCATTCACAAGCTTATTAGGGCTTCCCCAAGTTTTGTAAGGGAGGACAAAGTCCCTATGAGTTTTTATTTGTTT
>NW_003302551.1:7511914-7512811 GCF_000004255.2 Arabidopsis lyrata subsp. lyrata
TCTACTCAGTCATACACACCAATCTTGTTGTATTGGACTCCAAGAACAATTCACAAGCTTAATATGGCTTTACGAAGTTTTGTATGGGAGGACGAAGTCCCTATGAGTATTTTTGTTTTGCATTTATACTACTTTAGCAGCCAGGATCCGGGTTGCATTTCTCTTTCCTATACTCAGTAATACACACCAATCTTGTCATATTGGTCTCCAAGAACCCTACACAAGCTTATTATGGCTTCCCCAAGTTTTGTAAGGGAGGAGAAAGTCCCTATGAGTTTTTTTTTATTTTGCATCTAGGATACTTTAGAAGCCAGGATCCGGGTTGCATTTCTCTTTCTTATACTCAGTCATACACACCAATCTTGTCATATTGGACTTCAAGAACAATACACAAGCTTATTATGGCTTCCCCAAGTTTTGTAAGGGAGGAGGAAGTCACTATGAGTTTTTTTTATTTTGCATCTATGCTACTTTAGCAGCCAGGATCCCGATTGCATTTCTCTTTCATCTACTCAGTCATACACACCAATCTTGTCGTATTGGACTCCAAGAACAATTCACAAGCTTATTATGGCTTTCCGAAGTTTTGTATGGGAGGACGAAGTCCCTATGAATATTTTTGTTTTGCATCTATATTACTTTAGCAGCCAGGATCCGGGTTGCATTTCTCTTTCCTATACTCAGTCATACACACCAATCTTGTCATATTGGACTCCAAGAACCCTACACAACCTTATTTTGGCTTCCCCAAGTTTTGTAAGGAAGGAGAAAGTCACTATGAGTTTTTTTTTATTTTGCATCTATGCTACTTTTAGCAGCCAGGATCTGGGTTGCATTTTCTCTTTCATATACTCAGGCATACACACCGATCTTGTCATATTTCGACTCCAACAACCC
>NW_003302551.1:7513939-7524841 GCF_000004255.2 Arabidopsis lyrata subsp. lyrata
TTTTGTTTTGCATCTATTTTACTTTAGCAGCCAGGATCCGGGTTGCATTTCTCTTTCCTATACTCAGTCATACACACCAATCTTGTCATATTGGACTCGAAGAACCCTACACTAGCTTATTATGGCTTCCCCAAGTTTTGTAAGGAAGGAGGAAGACACTATGAGTTTTTTTTTATTTTGCATCTAGGATACTTTAGAAGCCAGGATCCGGGTTGCATTTCTCTTTCTTATACTCAGTCATACACACCAATCTTGTCATATTGGACTTCAAGAACCCTACACAAGCTTATTATGGCTTCCCCAAGTTTTGTAAGGGAGGAGGAAGTCACTATGAGTTTTTTTTATTTTGCATCTATGCTACTTTAGCAGCCAGGATCCCGATTGCATTTCTCTTTCATCTACTCAGTCATACACACCAATCTTGTCGTATTGGACTCCAAGAACAATTCACAAGCTTATTATGGCTTTCCGAAGTTTTGTATGGGAGGACGAAGTCCCTATGAGTATTTTTGTTTTGCATCTATGCTACTTTAGCAGCCAGGATCCGGGTTGCATTTCTCTTTCTTATACTCAGTCATACACACCAATCTTGTCATATTGGGCTCCAAGCACCGTACACAACCTTATTTTGGCTTCCCCAAGTTTTGTAAGGAAGGAGAAAGTCACTATGAGTTTTTTTTTATTTTGCATCTATGCTACTTTAGCAGCCAGGATCCGGGTTGCATTTCTCTTTCATATACTCAGTCATACACACCAATCTTGTCATATTCGACTCCAAGAACCCTACACAAGCTTATTATGGCTTCCCCAAGTTTTGTAAGGGAGGACGAAGTCCCTATGAGTTTTTTTGTTTTGCATCTATGCTACTTTAACACCCAGGATCCGGGTTGTATTTCTCTTTCTTATACTAAGTCATACACACCAATCTTGTCATATTGGACTCCAAGAACAATTCACAAGCTTATTATGGCTTTCCCAAGTTTTGTAAGATAGGACGAAGTCCCTATGAGTATTTTTGTTTTGCATCTATGCTACTTTAGCAGCCAGGATCCGGGTTGCATTTCTCTTTCTTATACTCAGTCATACACACCAATCTTGTCATATTGGGCTCCAAGAACCCTACACAAGCTTATGGCTTCCCAAAGTTTTGTAAGGGAGGACGAAGTCCCTATGAGTTTTTTTTGTTTTGCATCTATGCTACTTTAGCAGCCAGGATCCGGGTTGTATTTCTCTTTCTTATACTCAATAATACACACCAATCTTGTCATATTGGACTCCAAGAACCCTACACAAGCTTATTATGGCTTCCCCAATTTTTGTAAGGGAGGACGAAGTCCCTATGAGTTTTTTTGTTTTGCATCTATGCTACTTTAACAGTCAGGATGCGGGTTGCATTTCCCTTTCTTATATTCAGTCATACAAATCATTCTTGTCATATTAGACTCAAGAATCCTACATAAACTTATTATGGCTTCCCCAAATTTTTTAAGTGAGGACGAAGTCCCTATGAGTTTTTTGTTTTGCATCTACGCTACTTTAGCAGCCAGGATCCGGGTTACAGTTCTCTTTCTTATACTCAATCACACTCACCAATACTCTCATATTAGACTCCTAGAACCATACACAAGCTTATTAGGGCTTCCCCAAGTTTTGTAAGGGAGGACAAAGTCCCTATGAGTTTTTATTTGTTTTGCATCTATGCTACTTTCCAGCCAGGATCCGAGTTGCATTTCTCTTTCTTACACTCAGTCATACACACCAATCTTGTCATATTGGACTCCAAGAACCCTTCACAAGCTTATTATGGCTTCCCCAAATTTTGTAAGTGAGGACGAAGTCCCTATGAGTTTTTTGTTTTGCATCTACGCTACTTTAGCAGCCAGGATCCGGGTTGCATTTCTCTTTCTTATACTCAATCACACTCACCAATACTTTCATATTGGACTCCTAGAACCATACACAAACTTATTAAGGCTTCCCCAAGTTTTGTAAGGGAGGACAAAGTCCCTATGAGTTTTTATTTGTTTTGCATCTATGCTACTTTAGGAGCCAGGATCCGGGTTGCATTTCTCTTTCTTACACTCAGTTATACACACCAATCTTGTCATATTGGACTTCAAGAACCCCACACAAGGTTATTATGGCTTCCCCAAGTTTTGTAAGGGAGGAGGAAGTCACTATGAGTTTTTGTTTATTTTGTATCTATGCTACTTTAGTAGTCAGGATCCCGGTTGCATTTCTCTTTCATCTACTCAGTCATACACACCAATCTTGTCGTATTGGACTCCAAGAACAATTCACAAGCTTATTATGGTTTTCCGAAGTTTTGTATGGGTGGTCCAACTTGTGAGACCCCGTCCCGGACGTCTCGGCGTCCGGCGACCATGATCACACGTTCGTGCCTCTTCCCGGCCGAACCTCCATATTTTTCGCGATTTAACATAGAATTGCCTTTACGAGGCTTACTTCTGTAATCGCTTTCTTAGTACCCAGCGGAAGTCTTTCTACCCTTGGTTTAATTCCAACCAACCCTTGTACCGGTTTGATCATCTTTGTCCCTTAGACTTTAGATCGATCATTAACTCGGCCAAGTCATGCAATTTGTTCGCTAACCATTCTAAGTCTAACGATTGCATATTCTTTGTATCCCTAATCCAACGGCCAATTCCCAAACGTCTATCTTAACTAATAAGTTAGATGCGTTTACATACCTTGGCCTACATGCGGATTTGATTCCTCTTCGATCCGTCTATTGATCCTTCTCTTAGCCCTCTCGTCGCCTTATTCCATTCGTACAACGATTCTTAACCAATCGTGTATTGATGGACCAATCTCTATCGTTACTTAGCCATACATCCAACCAACCCCACTGGTCTAAGTCCCACGAAAGAGATTGGGGATCGTACGTTTCTCTTGGTTCACGGTGGCCGAATCAAGCTCTTGGCTCATTGGTCCATCCGTCCTCCAAACGTACGCCCCTCCCGATTAACTTCCCGTTAACCATATCATCTATCGGTCTATCGTTAGATCCGTCGATACTTCCATATTGACAATCTTAGATTTACCGATCCATTTCCTTTTTGTGTCCTTCCCTCGACGATATGGCTTATAGAACGGACGATCCATCGACCCCATAATCGAGCTATCGATCCGAACCATCAATCAAGTCGTCGAACCCTCCAGCGATTCTCATCGAATCCTCGATCGAGTAATCCACCATGTTCCCTCGACCAGATCTCCGATACGTATTGTCGGTCATCCCGCCGATCTATACGACCGATCATTCAGCCGATCTAAGCCTTGGTCCGTTTATCCGATCGTAAACCAACTTGTGAGACCCCGTCCCTTAGACTTTAAGAGGGAGTGTCCGAAGCTGGAAGTGGAAAAGCAAGCCGCACAAAAGGCGAACTGGAGCGGAAACGGATTACCGCCTCCGCCTAAGAGGCAGGCCATAGCACCACGAGTTTACGAACTGTCGGAAGATGCTAACAATGCCGGAAACTTCAGGGCGATCACTGGTAAGTCCTTGTGATCTTAATGTTAATTCGTAAATCGCATCGCATCATGCATAAACGGATTGGGGTACTCAGCATTCTAGGGGAATGTGTAGGGACCTTGTGTATAGGTGATGTAGAAACACATACCTTATTTGATTCCGGAGCTACACATTTTTTTGTGAGTTCCGAGATGGTTGAAAAAGGTGGGTTCAAGAAAGAACCAAACACCGAATATGGAATGGTTAGAGCAGCCGGCGGACAAGTAATGTATCCATCCGGTGTTGTTCGGGAAATCTCGGTTGTAGTCAACGGTGTAAATATGCCAACGGACCTAATCGTCGTCCAACTCAAGAAACACGATGTTATTTTGGGTATGGACTGGTTGGGAAAGTATAAGGCACACATAGATTGTCACCGAGGACGGATTCAATTTGAGAGGGAGGAAGGAATGTTGAAATTCCAAGGAATAAGGACAACTTCGGGAAGTTTAGTAATCTCGGCAATCCAAGCGGAAAGGATGCTTGAGAAAGGGTGTGAGGCATACATAGCCACGATCACAACCCACGAAGTTGGAGCAAGTGCGGAGTTGAAAGGTATTCCGATCGCAAAAGAGTTCTCGGATGTGTTTGAGGCCGTGAGTGGCTTGCCGACCTCAATATTTTTCACGATTTAACATAGAATTGCCTTTACGAGGCTTAATTCTATAATCCTTATCTCTTAACACAGCGGAAGTCTTTATACCCTTGGTCTAATTCCAACCATCCCTTGTACCGGTTTGATCATCTCTGTCCCTTAGACTTTAGATCAATCATTAACTCGGCCAAGACATGCCATTTGTTCGCTAACCATTCTAAGTCTAACGATTTCATATTCTTTGTATCCCTAATCCAACGGCCAATTCCCAAACGTCTATCTTAACTAATAAGTTAGATGCGTTTACATACCTTGGCCTACATGCGGATTTGATTCCTCTTCGATCCGTCTATTGATCCTTCTCTTAGCCCTCTCGTCGCCTTATTCCATTCGTACAACGATTCTTAACCAATCGTGTATTGATGGACCAATCTCTATCGTTACTTAGCCATTCATCCAACCAACCCCACTGGTCTAAGTCCCTACGATAGAGATTGGGGATCGTACGTTTTCCTTGGTTCACGGTGGCCAAATCAAGCTCTTGGCTCATTGGTCCATCCGTCCTCCAAACGTACGCCCCTTCGGTTTCATGGTGGACGATCAAGCCCTCGGCTTATCGAACCATCCATGTTTCCGATCCGATCGTTTATCACTACGACCGCCCACGGTCTACTAACCGTTTACCCGTCCGGTCCATGGTGGTCATAACGCCTTCGGCTTACCGATCCATCCATGCGATCCGAACAATATCATTATCACACCCGAGGGTCCGTGGATTCATCCATCGGATTATCGTAGGCTAGCCCATGAAATCATTCGTCCATCGGCCTTTGGGTTGCTCGCGGGTCCAACATCCGTTTTGTCCACCGACTCTCACCGTGGACTTTCCCGTTGGTTATACGTCAACCCGACCTGTTGACACGATGATCGATCCGCCTATCCCGGTCGGTCGATCCGTCTGCGCGACGGTCTATCCGAATCCGTCTTCTTCTCCGATCCGATCCTTCCGTCCGACGATCGGTCTGTCCGATCCGATCCGTCCGCCGATCCGTCTCTAAGACGATCGGTCTATCCCATCCATCCCTCAATACATTCTATCGAACCGTTGGATCGGGAGGTAGCATGCGCATCAGTTCGGTCGAGGCTCCGAGAATCTATTCCGATTCCGGAGATACTCGCCGAGCCGCACCCCCTTTCCGACCAACACTTCATAGAGTGTTTTGGGACCCCTTTTGGGTTGTGATGGTGATTTTTGAAGTGTGTGAGGATGATTGTGAGGCCCTTGGACGTCCTCCCTTATATAGGGGCCGAATGGGTGTGTTTCCGAAACATCACATCCATTCGTTGCACCCTTTCGAAAGGTTGCGTCTTTCCGATCGTAACCGTTCGGCCTTATCCACCCTTTGGCCAACGGTAACCGTTCGTCGGTAACCGCTCGACATTGCACCTCTTCATCCCGAGCTACCACAGTCCACCAGCTCGACTGTCAGCTGACCGGACCACCCAGCTGGGTTAGTACTCGATCAGTTCACCGAGCTCGGTTGAGCTGTCGGTCAGCTCACCTAGCTGAGCTAGCTAGTCATGCAGCTGGTTTAGCTCACCTAGCTGAGCTAGCTAGTTCATCCAGCTTGTCCAGCTCACCTAGCTGGTTTAGCTCGAACGTTCTTCCACGTTCTTTCCGGCTAAGTCTTTCGGTCCGTTTCTCGGCCTTGACTTCGCCATCCCTAATCTTTCCAAGATCATTTCTCCATGATCACTAGATTATCCCGAAACCGTCTAAGTCATCTACCCCTTTCATGACTTAAACGTTTCATTCCTTCCTTGGGTTAACTTATTCATTGGTCTTTCTCGACCATGATCTAGTTTTCCCTAAAACAAACCGGCCCCCTTTAGGATCGCGGGACGCGGGTGTTACAAGTCTACCCCCCTTAAAATGAATTCGTCCTCGAATTCGGCGGGTGTTAGAGTTTCGTTACTCCTTAATGTTTCCCCATCTTTAGTCTTCCCAAGACTTTAGATTCCATACTTGACCAAATATCTATTTCCGAGTTTGATCAAGTTTCCCGATCTTGGTCCTCTCTCGGACTTGATCCATTTTCCCGATCTTGGTCCTTTCTCGGACTTGATCCATTTTCCCAATCTTGGTCCAATTACCGGACTCAATCTATTTTCCCGATCTTGTTCCATTTCCCGAACGCGATCAAATGTTTCTCATCCTAGTCCAATCCCGACTAGAACAAATTTTCGACCTTGGTCCAAATCAGACTCGGTCTATATTTCCCAACCTTGGTCCTATACGGACTCGGTTAATTTTCCCGACCTTGGTCCCCACCGGACTCGGTCACTTTTTCTGGCCTTAGTCCCTTACCGGACTCGGTTAATAATTCCCGACCTTGGTCCTTTCCGGACTTGGTCAATAATTCCCGACCTTGGCCCTTTACCGGACTCGGTCAATACCCCTTGATCTTTTCAACAAATAGATCAAGTCTTTCCCGATCTTCGTCAAATTCCGACGAGATCTAATTTCTATTGATCTTGGCCATTCTCCGAATAGATCAATACCTATTTCCCCGTTATGTTAAGTCGTTTGACTATAAGGGTCATATCTTGGTGCCCGATCATGCCTTGGGTAATCTTTCCTCAAGCACATCGATCTCATTCACCTCAACTTCCTTATCCGCCAAACACTTAGCATAACATTTTCAACTTCTATAATCAGCCCCCTTTTTCCGAATAATTATTCACTTGCTACGCGTGTAGTTCTTGCCCCTTGGGTAATCATCTTGGCTTAACCAATTCATCTTGGCAAACTCTCTTGGTTTCCGAGCATGTAATCGCGTTCATGCCTCAATCCCCTTCCGGCTCACCAACACTAATGTTCAAGTTAATAATTTGGTTTTCCGATGACTCAATCATTTAAGTTACACCTTTAGTAGTCATTTACCATGACATATTCCCGAGCACTTATCCATCCTAGGATCAAGCATGCTCTGATACCAACTTGTGAGACCCCGTCCCGGACGTCTCGGCGTCCGGCGACCATGATCACACGTTCGTGCCTCTTCCCGGCCGAACCTCCATATTTTTCGCGATTTAACATAGAATTGCCTTTACGAGGCTTACTTCTGTAATCGCTTTCTTAGTACCCAGCGGAAGTCTTTCTACCCTTGGTTTAATTCCAACCAACCCTTGTACCGGTTTGATCATCTTTGTCCCTTAGACTTTAGATCGATCATTAACTCGGCCAAGTCATGCAATTTGTTCGCTAACCATTCTAAGTCTAACGATTGCATATTCTTTGTATCCCTAATCCAACGGCCAATTCCCAAACGTCTATCTTAACTAATAAGTTAGATGCGTTTACATACCTTGGCCTACATGCGGATTTGATTCCTCTTCGATCCGTCTATTGATCCTTCTCTTAGCCCTCTCGTCGCCTTATTCCATTCGTACAACGGTTCTTAACCAATCGTGTATTGATGGACCAATCTCTATCGTTACTTAGCCATACATCCAACCAACCCCACTGGTCTAAGTCCCACGAAAGAGATTGGGGATCGTACGTTTCTCTTGGTTCACGGTGGCCGAATCAAGCTCTTGGCTCATTGGTCCATCCGTCCTCCAAACGTACGCCCCTCCCGATTAACTTCCCGTTAACCATATCATCTATCGGTCTATCGTTCGATCCGTCGATACTTCCATATTGACAATCTTAGATTTGCCGATCCATTTCCTTTTTGTGTCCTTCCCTCGACGATATGGCTTATAGAACGGACGATCCATCGACCCCATAATCGAGCTATCGATCCGAACCATCAATCAAGTCGTCGAACCCTCCAGCGATTCTCATCGAATCCTCGATCAAGTAATCCACCATGTTCCCTCGACCAGATCTCCGATACGTATTGTCGGTCATCCCGCCGATCTATACGACCGATCAATCAGCCGATCTAAGCCTTGGTCCGTTTATCCGATCGTAAACAGATCCGGTTATACGTCAACCCGACCTGTTGACACGACGATCGATCCGCCTATCCTGGTTGGTCGATCCGTCTGCGCGACGGTCTATCCGAATCCGTCTTCTTCTCCGATCCGATCCTTCCGTCCGACAATCGGTCTGTCCGATCCGATCCGTCCGCCGATCCGTCTCTAAGACGATCGGTCTATCCCATCCATCCCTCAATACATTCTATCGAACCGTTGGATCGGGAGGTAGCATGCGCATCAGTTCGGTCGAGGCTCCGAGAATCTATTCCGATTCTGGAGATACTCGCCGAGCCGCACCCCCTTTCCGACCAACACTTCATAGAGTGTTTTGGGACCCCTTTTGGGTTGTGATGGTGATTTTTGAAGTGTGTGAGGATGATTGTGAGGCCCTTGGACGTCCTCCCTTATATAGGGGCCGAATGGGTGTGTTTCCGAAACATCACATCCATTCGTTGCACCCTTTCGAAAGGTTGCGTCTTTCCGATCGTAACCGTTCGGCCTTATCCACCCTTTGGCCAACGGTAACCGTTCGTCGGTAACCGCTCGACCTTACACCTCTTCATCTCGAGCTACCACAGTCCACCAGCTCGACTGTCAGCTGACCGGACCACCCAGCTGGGTTAGTACTCGATCAGTTCACCGAGCTCGGTTGAGCTGTCGGTCAGCTCACCTAGCTGAGCTAGCTAGTCATGCAGCTGGTTTAGCTCACCTAGCTGAGCTAGCCAGTTCATCCAGCTTGTCCAGCTCACCTAGCTGGTTTAGCTCGAACGTTCTTCCACGTTCTTTCCGGCTAAGTCTTTCGGTCCGTTTCTCGGCCTTGACTTCGCCATCCCTAATCTTTCCAAGATCATTTCTCCATGATCACTAGATTATCCCGAAACCGTCTAAGTCATCTACCCCTTTCATGACTTAAACGTTTCATTCCTTCCTTGGGTTAACTTATTCATTGGTCTTTCTCGACCATGATCTAGTTTTCCCTAAAACAAACCGGCCCCCTTTAGGATCGCGGGACGCGGGTGTTACAAGTATGATCAAACCGGTACAAGGGTTGGTTGGAATTAAACCAAGGGTAGAAAGACTTCCGCTGGGTACTAAGAAAGCGATTACAGAAGTAAGCCTCGTAAAGGCAATTCTATGTTAAATCGCGAAAAATATGGAGGTTCGGCCGGGAAGAGGCACGAACGTGTGATCATGGTCGCCGGACGCCGAGACGTCCGGGACGGGGTCTCACAAAGTCCCTATGAGTATTTTTGTTTTGCATCTATTTTACTTTAGCACCCAGGATCCGGGTTGCATTTCTCTTTCCTATACTCAGTCATACACACCAATCTTGTCATATTGGACTCGAAGAACCCTACACTAGCTTATTATGGCTTCCCCAAGTTTTGTAAGGAAGGAGGAAGACACTATGAGTTTTTTTTTATTTTGCATCTAGGATACTTTAGAAGCCAGGATCCGGGTTGCATTTCTCTTTCTTATACTCAGTCATACACACCAATCTTGTCATATTGGACTTCAAGAACCCTACACAAGCTTATTATGGCTTCCCCAAGTTTTGTAAGGGAGGAGGAAGTCACTATGAGTTTTTTTTTATTTTGCATCTATGCTACTTTAGCAGCCAGGATCCCGATTGCATTTCTCTTTCATCTACTCAGTCATACACACCAATCTTGTCGTATTGGACTCCAAGAACAATTCACAAGCTTATTATGGCTTTCCGAAGTTTTGTATGGGAGGACGAAGTCCCTATGAGTATTTTTGTTTTGCATCTATATTACTTTAGCAGCCAGGATCCGAGTTGCATTTCTCTTTCCTATACTCAGTCATACACACCAATCTTGTCATATTGGACTCCAAAAACCCTACACAACCTTATTTTGGCTTCCCCAAATTTTTTAAGGAAGGAGAAAGTCACTATGAGTTTTTTTTTATTTTGCATCTATGCTACTTTAGCAGCCAGGATCCGGGCTGCATTTCTCTTTCATATACTCAGTCATACACACCAATCTTGTCATATTCGACTCCAAGAACCCTACACAAGCTTATTATGGCTTCCTCAAGTTTTGTAAGGGAGGACGAAGTCCCTATGAGTTTTTTTGTTTTGCATCTATGCTACTTTAACACCCAGGATCCGGGTTGTATTTCTCTTTCTTATACTAAGTCATACACACCAATCTTGTCATATTGGACTCCAAGAACAATTCACAAGCTTATTATGGCTTTCCCAAGTTTTGTAAGAGAGGACGAAGTCCCTATGAGTATTTTTGTTTTGCATCTATGCTACTTTAGCAGCCAGGATACGGGTTGCATTTCTCTTTCTTATACTCAGTCATACACACCAATCTTGTCATATTGGGCTCCAAGAACCCTACACAAGCTTATGGCTTCCCAAATTTTTGTAAGGGAGGACGAAGTCCCTATGAGTTTTTTTTGTTTTGCATCTATGCTACTTTAGCAGCCAGGATCCGGGTTGTATTTCTCTTTCTTATACTCAGTAATACACACCAATCTTGTCATATTGGACTCCAAGAACCCTACACAAGCTTATTATGGCTTCCCCAATTTTTGTAAGGGAGGACGAAGTCCCTATGAGTTTTTTTGTTTTGCATCTATGCTACTTTAACAGCTAGGATGCGGGTTGCATTTCCCTTTCTTATATTCAGTCATACAAATCATTCTTGTCATATTAGACTCAAGAATCCTACAGAAACTTATTATGGCTTCCCCAAATTTTTTAAGTGAGGACGAAGTCCCTATGAGTTTTATTGTTTTGCATCTACGCTAC
>NW_003302551.1:7525430-7528866 GCF_000004255.2 Arabidopsis lyrata subsp. lyrata
GGGAGTCCAGATAACGTTATCCCCAAGTTTTGTAAGGGAGGACAAAGTCCCTATGAGTTTTTATTTGTTTTGCATCTATGCTACTTTCCAGCCAGGATCCGGGTTGCATTTCTTTTTCTTACACTTAGTCATACACACCAATCTTGTCATATTGGACTCCAAGAACCCTACACAAGCTTATTATGGCTTCCCCAATTTTTGTAAGTGAGGACGAAGTCCCTATGAGTTTTTTGTTTTGCATCTACGCTACTTTAGCAGCCAGGATCCGGGTTACATTTCTCTATCTTATACTCAATCACACTCAACAATACTCTCATATTAGACTCCTAGAACCATACACAAGCTTATTAAGGCTTCCCCAAGTTTAGTAAGGGAGGACAAAGTCCCTATGAGTTTTTATTTGTTTTGCATCTATGCTACTTTCCAGCCAGGATCCGGGTTGCATTTCTTTTTCTTACACACAGTCATACACACCAATCTTGTCATATTGGACTCCAAGAACCCTACACAAGCTTATTATGGCTTCCCCAAGTTTTTTAAGGAAGGAGAAAGTCACTATGAGTTTTTTTTTATTTTGCATCTATGCTACTTTCCAGCCAGGATCCGGGTTGCATTTCTCTTTCATCTACTCAGTCATACACACCAATCTTGTCATATTGGACTCCAAGAACCCTTCACAAGCTTATTATGGCTTCCCCAAATTTTGTAAGTGAGGACGAAGTCCCTATGAGTTTTTTTGTTTTCATCTACGCTACTTTAGCAGCCAGGATCCGGGTTGCATTTCTCTTTCTTATACTCAGTCATACACACCAATCTTATCATATTGGACTTCAAGAACCCTACACAAGGTTATTATGGCTTCCCCAAGTTTTGTAAGGAAGGAGAAAGTCACTTTGAGTTTTTTTTTATTTGGCATCAATGCTAATTTAGAAGCCAGGATCCGGGTTGCATTTCTCTTTCTTATACTCAGTCATACACACCAATCTTGTCATATTGGACTTCAAGAACCCTACACAAGCTTATTATGGCTTCCCCAAGTTTTGTAAGGGAGGAGGAAGTCACTATGAGTTTTTTTTATTTTGCATCTATGCTACTTTAGCAGCCAGGATCCCAATTGCATTTCTCTTTCATCTACTCAGTCATACACACCAATCTTGTCGTATTGGACTCCAAGAACAATTCACAAGCTTATTATGGCTTTCCAAAGTTTTGTATGGGAGGACGAAGTCCCTATGAGTATTTTTGTTTTGCATCTATGTTACTTTAGCAGCCAGGATCCGGGTTGCATTTCTCTTTCCTATACTCAGTCATACACACCAATCTTGTCATATTGGACTCCAAGAACCCTACACAAGCTTATTTTGGCTTCCCCAAGTTTTGTAAGGAAGGAGAAAGTCACTATGAGTTTTTTTTTTATTTTGCATCTATGCTACTTTAGCAGCCAGGATCCGGGTTGCATTTCTCTTTCATATACTCAGTCATACACACCAATCTTGTCATATTCGACTCCAAGAACCCTACACAAGCTTATTATGGCTTCCCCAAGTTTTGTAAGGGAGGACGAAGTCCCTATGAGTTTTTTTCTTTTGCATCTACGCTACTTTAACACCCAGGATACGGGTTGTATTTCTCTTTCTTATACTAAGTCATACACACCAATCTGTCATATTGGACTCCAAGGACAATTCACAAGCTTATTATGGCTTTCCCAAGTTTTGTAAGAGAGGACGAAGTCCCTATGAGTATTTTTGTCTGGCATCTATGCTACTTTAGCAGCCAGGATCCGGGTTGCATTTCTCTTTCTTATACTCAGTCATACACACCAATCTTGTCATATTGGGCTCCAAGAACCCTACACAAGCTTATGGCTTCCCCAAGTTTTGTAAGGGAGGACGAATTCCTATGAGTTGTTTTTGTTTCGCATCTATGCTACTTTAGCAGCCAGGATCCGGGTTGTATTTCTCTTTCTTATACTCAGTAATACACACCAATCTTGTCATATTGGACTCCAAGAACCCTACACAAGCTTATTATGGCTTCCCCAATTTTAGTAAGGGAGGACGAAGTCCCTATGAGTTTTTTTGTTTTGCATCTATGCTACTTTAACAGCCAGGATCCGGGTTGCTTTTCCCTTTCTTATATTCAGTCATACAAATCATTCTTGTCATATTAGACTCAAGAATCCTACAGAAACTTATTATGGCTTCCCCAAATTTTTTAAGTGAGGACGAAGTCCCTATGAGTTTTTTGTTTTGCATCTACCCTACTTTAGCAGCCAGGATCCGGGTTGGGTTTCTCTATCTTATACTCAATCACACTCACCAATACTCTCGTATTAGACTCCTAGAACCATACACAAGCTTATTAAGGCTTCCCCAAGTTTTGTAAATGAGGACAAAGTCCCTATGAGTTTTTATTTGTTTTGCATCTATCCTACTTTCCAGCCAGGATCCGGGTTACATTTCTTTTTCTTACACACAGTCATACACACAAATCTTGTTATATTGGACTCCAAGAACCCTACACAAGCTTATTATGGCTTCCCCAAGTTTTGTAAGGAAGGAGAAAGTCACTATGAGTTTTTTTTTATTTTGCATCTATGCTACTTTCCAGCCAGGATCCGGGTTGCATTTCTCTTTCATCTACTCAGTCATACACACCAATCTTGTCATATTGGACTCCAAGAACCCTTCACAAGCTTATTATGGCTTCCCCAAATTTTGTAAGTGAGGACGAAGTCCCTATGAGTTTTTTTTTTTTCATCTATGCTACTTTAGCAGCCAGGATCCGGGTTGCATTTCTCTTTCATATACTCAGACATACACACCAATCTTGTAATATTGGACTTCAAGAACCCTACACAAGGTTATTATGGCTTCCCCAAGTTTTGTAAGGAAGGAGAAAGTCACTATGAGTTTTTTTTATTTTGCATCTATGCTACTTTAGAAGCCAGGATCCGGGTTGCATTTCTCTTTCTTATACTCAGTCATACACACCAATCTTGTCATATTGGACTTCAAGAACCCTACACAAGCTTATTATGGCTTCCCCAAGTTTTGTAAGGGAGGAGGAAGTCACTATGAGTTTTTTTTATTTTGCATCTATGCTACTTTAGCAGCCAGGATCCCGATTGCATTTCTCTTTCATCTACTCAGTCATACACACCAATCTTGTCGTATTGGACTCCAAGAACAATTCACAAGCTTATTATGGCTTTCCGAAGTTTTGTATGGGAGGACGAAGTCCCTATGAGTATTTTTGTTTTGCATCTATGTTACTTTAGCAGCCAGGATCCGGGTTGCATTTCTCTTTCCTATACTCAGTCATACACACCAATCTTGTCATATTGGACTCCAAGAACCCTACACAAGCTTATTATGGCTTCCCCAAGTTTTGTAAGGAAGGAGTGGAGACGCATACTAGAGGATACCAGTAT
>NW_003302551.1:7546363-7547529 GCF_000004255.2 Arabidopsis lyrata subsp. lyrata
AGGAGAAAGTCACTATGCGTTTTTTTTTATTTTGCATCTATGATACTTTAGGAGCCAGGATCCGGGTTGCATTTCTCTTTCTTATACTCAGTCATACACACCAATCTTGTCATATTGGACTTCAAGAACCCTACACAAGCTTATTATGGCTTCCCAAAGTTTTGTAAGGGAGGAGGAAGTCACTATGCGTTTTTTTTTATTTTGCATCTATGATACTTTAGAAGCCAGGATCCGGGTTGCATTTCTCTTTCTTATACTCAGTCATACACACCAATCTTGTCATATTGGACTTCAAGAACCCTACACAAGCTTATTATGGCTTCCCCAAGTTTTGTAAGGGAGGAGGAAGTCACTATGAGTTTTTTTTATTTTGCATCTATGCTACTTTAGCAGCCAGGATCCCGATTGCATTTCTCTTTCATCTACTCAGTCATACACACCAATCTTGTCGTATTGGACTCCAAGAACAATTCACAAGCTTATTATGGCTTTCCGAAGTTTTGTATGGGAGGACTAAGTCCCTATGAGTATTTTTGTTTTGCATCTATGTTACTTTAGCAGCCAGGATCCGGGTTGCATTTCTCTTTCCTATACTCAGTCATACACACCAATCTTGTCATATTGGACTCCAAGAACCCTACACAACCTTATTTTGGCTTCCCCAAGTTTTGTAAGGAAGGAGAAAGTCATTATGAGTTTTTTTTTATTTTGAATCTATGCTACTTTAGCAGCCAGGATCCGGGTTGCATTTCTCTTTCATATACTCAGTCATACACACCAATCTTGTCATATTCGACTCCAAGAACCCTACACAAGCTTATTATGGCTTCCCCAAGTTTTGTAAGGGAGGACGAAGTCCCTATGAGTTTTTTTGTTTTGCATCTATGCTACTTTAACACCCAGGATCCGGGTTGTATTTCTCTTTCTTATACTAAGTCATACACACCAATCTTGTCATATTGGACTCCAAGAACAATTCACAAGCTTATTATGGCTTTCCCAAGTTTTGTAACAGAGGACGAAGTCCCTATGAGTATTTTTGTTTTCCATCTATGATACTTTAGCAGCCAGGATCCGGGTTGCATTTCTCTTTCTTATACTCAGTCATACACACCAATCTTGTCATATTGGGCTCCAAGAACCCTACACAAGCGTATGGCTTCCCC
>NW_003302551.1:7547998-7557517 GCF_000004255.2 Arabidopsis lyrata subsp. lyrata
GCTTCCCCAACCTTTTTAAGTGAGGACGAAGTCCCTATTAGTTTTTTGTTTTGCATCTACGCTACTTTAGCAGCCAGGATCCGGGTTACATTTCTCTTTCTTATACTCAATCACACTCACCAATACTCTCATATTAGACTCCTAGAACCATACACAAGCTTATTAAGGCTTCCTTAAGTTTTGTAAGGGAGGACGAAGTCCCTATGACTATTTTTGTTTTGCATCTACGCTACTTTAGCAGTCAGGATCCGGGGTTTATTTCTCTTTCTTATACTCAGTAATACACACCAATCTTGTCATATTGGACTTCAAGAACCCTACACAAGCATATTATGGCTTCCCCAATTTTTGTAAGTGAGGACGAAGTCCCTATGAGTTTTTTTGTTTTGCATCTACGCTACTTTAGCAACCAGGATACGGGTTGCATTTCCCTTTCTTATATTCAGTCATACAAATCATTCTTGTCATATTAGACTCCAAGAATCCTACAGAAACTTATTATGGCTTCCCCAAATTTTTTAAGTGAAGACGAAGTCCCTGAGTTTTTTGTTTTGCATCTACGCTACTTTAGCAGCCAGGATCCGGGTTGTATTTCTCTTTCTTATACTCAATCACACTCACCAATACTTTCATATTGGAATCCTAGAACCATACACAAACTTATTAAGGCTTCCCCAAGTTTTGTAAGGGAGGACAAAGTCCCTATGAGTTTTTATTTGTTTTGCATCTATGCTAATTTAGGAGCCAGGATCCGGGTTGCATTTCTCTTTCTTACACTCATTCATACACACCAATCTTGTCATATTGAACTCCAAGAACCCTTCACAAGCTTATTATGGCTTCCCTAAGTTTTGTAAGGGAGGACGAAGGCCCTATGAGTATTTTTGTTTTGCATCTATGCTACTTTAGAAGCCATGATCCGGGTTGCATTTCTCTTTCTTATACTCAGTCATACACACCAATCTTGTCATATTGGACTTCAAGAACCCTACACAAGCTTATTATGGCTTCCCCAAGTTTTGTAAGGGAGGACGAAGTCACTATGAGTTTTTGTGTATTTTGCATCTATGCTACTTTAGCAGCCAGGATCCCGGTTGCACTTCTCTTTCTTATACTCAGTCATACACACTAATCTTGTCATATGCGACTCCTAGAATCCTACACAAGCTTATTATGGCTTCCCCAAGTTTTGTAAGGGAGGACGAAGTCCCTATGAGTTTTTTTGTTTTGCATCTATGCTACTTTACAGCCAGGATCCGGGTTGTATTTCTCTTTCTTATACTAAGTAATACACACCAATCTTGTCATATTGGACTCCAAGAACAATTCACAAGCTTATTATGGCTTTCCCAAGTTTTGTAAGAGAGGACGAAGTCCCTATGTGTATTTTTGTTTTGCATCTATGCTACTTTAGCAGCCAGGATCCGGGTTGCATTTCTCTTTCTTATACGCAGTCATACACACCAATCTTGTCATATTGGGCTCCAAGAACCCTACACAAGCTTATGGCTTCCCCAATTTTTTGTAAGGGAGGACGAAGTCCCTATGAGTTTTTTTGTTTTGCATCTATGCTACTTTAACAGCCAGGATCCGGGTTGCATTTCCCTTTCTTATATTCAGTCATACAAATCATTCTTGTCATATTAGACTCCAAGAATCCTACAGAAACTTATTATGGCTTCCCCAAATTTTTGAAGTGAGGACGAAGTCCCTATGAGTTTTTTGTTTTGCATCTACGCTACTTTAGTAGCCAGGATCCGGGTTACATTTCTCTTTCTTATACTCAATCACACTCACCAATACTCTCATATTGGACTCCTAGAACCATACACAAGCTTATTAAGGCTTCCCCAAGTTTTGTAAGGGAGGACAAAGTCCCTATGAGTTTTTATTTGTTTTGCATCTATGCTACTTTCCAGCAAGGATCCGGGTTGCATTTCTCTTTCTTACACTCAGTCATACACACCAATCTTGTGATATTGGACTCCAGGAAACCTTCACAAGCTTATTATGGCTTCCCCAAATTTTGTAAGTGAGGACGAAGTCCCTATGAGTTTTTTGTTTTGCATCTACGCTACTTTAGCAGCCAGGATCCGAGTTGCATTTCTCTTTCTTATACTCAATCACACTCACCAATACTTTCATATTGGACTCCTAGAACCATACACAAACTTATTAAGGCTTCCCCAAGTTTTGTAAGGGAGGACAAAGTCCCTATGAGTTTTTATTTGTTTTGCATCTATGCTACTTTAGGAGCCAGGATCCTGGTTGCATTTCTCTTTCTTACACTTAGTCATACACACCAATCTTGTCATATTGGACTCCAAGAACCCTTCACAAGCTTATTATAGCTTCCCCAAATTTTGTAAGTGAGGCCGAAGTCCCTATGAGTTTTTTTTTTGCTTCTACGCTACTTTAGCAGCCAGGATGCGGGTTGCATTTCTCTTTCTTATACTCAGTCATACACACCAATCTTGTCATATTGGACTTCAAGAACCCTACACAAGGTTATTATGACTTCCCCAAGTTTTGTAAGGGAGGAGGAAGTCACTATGAGTTTTTGTTTATTTTGCATCTATGCTACTTTAGCAGCGAGGATCCCGGTTGCATTTCTCTTTCTTATACTCAGCCATACACACTAATCTTGTCATATTCGACTCCAAGAATCCTACACAAGCTTATTATGGCTTCCCCAAGTTTTGTAAGGGAGGACGAAGTCCCTATGAGTTTTTTTGTTTTGCATCTATGCTACTTTAGCAGCTAGGTTCCAGGTTACATTTCTCTTTCTTATACTCAGTCATACACACCAATCTTGTCATATTGGACTCCAAAAACCCTACACAAGCTTATTATGGCTTCCCCAATTTTTGTAAGTGAGGACGAAGTCCCTATGAGTTTTTTTGTTTTCCATCTACGCTACTTTGGCAATAAGGATCCGGGTTACATTTCTCTTTCTTATGCTAAGTCATACACACCAATCTTATCATATTGGACTCCAAGAACACTACACAAGCTTTTTATGGCTTCCCCAAGTTTTGTAAGGGAGGACGAAGTCCCTATGAGTGTTTTTGTATTCCATCTACGCTACTTTAGCAATTAGGATCCGGGTTGCATTTCTCTTTCTTATACTCAGCCATACACACCAATCTTGTCATATTGAACTCCAAGAACCCTACACAATCTTATTATGGCTTCCCCAAGTTTTGTAAGGGAGGACGAAGTCCGTATGAGTTTTTTTGTTTTCCATCTACGCTACTTTAGCAATCAGGATCCGGGTTGCATTTCTCTTTCTTATACTCAGTCATACACACCAATCTTCTCATATTGGACTCCGAGAACCCTACACAAGCTTATTATGGCTTCCCCAAGTTTTGTAAGGGAGGACGAAGTCCCTATGAGTGTTTTTGTATTCCATCTACGCTACTTTAGCAATCAGGATCCGGGTTGCATTTCTCTTTCTTATGCTCAGTCATACACACCAATCTTATCATATTGGACTCCAAGAACACTACACAAGCTTTTTATGGCTTCCCAAAGTTTTGTAAGGGAGGACGAAGTATTGAACCAAGTGAAGAAAAGAATCCATCCGGGTCACTTGGTGTTTTGCCGCTCGGTTAGGCCAATCGGTTGCAAACCGATCGGAGCCTCTTTGTTCTTCCAATCGGTTTGCACGATCGGTTGTAAACCATCTTGTGCTTCTCGTCCGTACAAGCCGTGTCCGTACCATTTCAAGTTCACTCGGCCCATTGGGATCTCCAGCCTTCCTAGGCTTATCCAAAGCTTCACCAAGGTTCTAGAAGACTCTCGAATCCTCTCAAGAGAGCCGTTACACTCGCAAAAGAGGAAAAGGACAAGGATTGCTTTATTTGCTTTATGACCCGTCTTCCTTGCTCTTGAACGTTGTACACATAGCATATCCCAAGGGATATTCCCTTTGTATAGCCCTTAAAAGGGAACCTTGTACTAAGCCATTTTAAGTAAGAAAGAGAAACAATCTTTCCCATCTCTAAAATCTCTTTACTCTCACTTTCGTTTACACTTTTCCTATCAAGCTCTCATCTTTTCCGATTATCTTCTTGTCCCATCGAAACCTAAAGCTCCATAATCTAACACGAAGTCCCTATGAGTTTTTTTGTTTTGCATCTATGCTACTTTAGCAGCTAGGTTCCAGGTTACATTTGTCTTTCTTATACTCAGTCATACACACCAATCATGAAAGAAGAGGCGCCAAAGGAGACGACCACAAGAGATGGACAAGAAATCGTTCTTGTTGATGAGGGGAAATGGTTCCAAGAAGATCAATCAGTCTTGGTCCTCCTCCGAAACTCGCTTGAGTCCTCAATACTCGAAGCTTACTCCTATTGTGAAACTCCTAAAGAGCTTTGGGATACTCTCTTTAATGTGTTTGGGAATCTCTCCAACTTGAGCCGGGTGTTCGAAGTGAAGAAGGCCATCAACGATCTCTCTCAAGGAGACATGGAGTTCACTCAACATTTCGACAAGTTTAGGTCTCTTTGGGCGGAGCTCGAGATGCTAAGGCCTAACACCATTGATCCGGCGATCCTCAACGAAAGGCGTGAACAAGACAAGGTCTTTGGTCTCCTTCTCACCTTGAACTCCACCTACAATGATCTCATCAAGCACTTACTCCGAGCCGAGAAGCTACCTAACTTAGAAGAAGTGTGCTCTCAAATCCAAAAGGAGCAAGGATCTCTTGGTCTCTTCGGAAACAAAGGAGAGCTTGCTACAGCCAACAAAGGAGAGCTCACCACCGCCAACAAGGGAAGCTACAAGTCCGAGAACAAGAGAGGCCTAACTTGTGACCATTGCAAAAAGACGGGTCATACCAAGGAGAAGTGTTGGATTCTTCACCCCCATCTCCGACCAAGTAAATGGAAGGATCCTAAAGCTCATCAAGCGAACTGGAGCCAAGAGACTCAAGCCATCTCCGGACCCGGACCCTCAACTCAAGCTAATGGCGTTGGAGCGGCAATGACGGCGTCTTTGGAGTTTGTGAAGAAATCGGACCTCGATGCTCTCATTAAGGCTCTTAAGGACTCATCCGGTAAATCCTATCATGCTATTGCTCATACTCTAAAACCTCTTATTGTTGATTCGGGAGCCTCTCATCACATGATTAGTGATTCTAGGCTAATGAACAATATTGAACCGGCTTTAGGAAACGTGGTAATTGCTAATGGGGATAAAATTCCGGTTAAAGGAATAGGTGATTTAGAGCTATTTGATAAGAAGTCTAAAGCCTTTTACATGCCAAATTTTACTTCTAACTTGCTTTCCGTTAAAAGAGCAACGACCGACTTAAATTGTTATGCGATATTTGGACCTAATGATGTTTACTTTCAGGATATTGAATCAAGTAGGGTGCTTGGTCAAGGAGTTACAAAGGATGGTCTTTATGTTCTAGAAGACACAAAGCTATCCGAACCTTTATCTTCTCATTTTAGTTCAAGTATTGTTGTTGCGAATAGTGCTATTTGGCATGCTAGACTAGGTCATCCCCATCCTCGGGCTTTAAGTTTAATGCTACCAAAAGTTTCATTTCAAAGTCTTGATTGTGAAGCTTGTATTCTTGGTAAACATTGCAAAGCTATTTTTCCTAAGTCTTCTACTATTTATGAAAGTTGCTTTGATTTAATTCATTCGGATGTGTGGACTTCACCTTGTTTATCAAGAGAAAACCAAAAATATTTTGTCACATTTATTGATGAAAAATCAAAGTATACTTGGCTTACTCTCCTTCCTTCAAAAGATCGTGTTCTTGAAGCTTTTAAAAACTTCCATACTTATGTGACTAACCAATACAATGCCAAGATTAAGATTTTTAGATCCGACAATGGTGGGGAGTATACAAGCCAAGCATTCAAGGAGCACCTAGCATCACACGGAATCATCCACCAAACAAGTTGCCCTTACACTCCTCAACAAAATGGTGTATCCGAACGCAAGAATCGACACCTAATGGAGATTGCAAGGTCCATAATGTTTCACACCAATGTTCCAAAAAGATTTTGGAGTGATGCCGTGATGACCGCGTGTTACTTGATCAATAGAACACCAACAAAGATTCTACAAGACAAGTCTCCATTTGAGGTACTCACTAAGACTAAGCCGTCTCTTGATCACTTATGTGTGTTTGGTTGTGTTTGCTATGTCTTTGTTCCCGGAGATCAAAGGAACAAGCTCCAAGCCAAAAGCACTAAGGAATGTTCATCGGATATTCAACAACTCAAAAGGGCTGCAAATGTTATGTACCGGAGTCAAGGAAAGTATTGGTGTCAAGAGATGTGAAGTTTGTGGAAGACAAGGGATTCTATGACAAGAAGGATTGGGAAAGTCTTAAGGATTTGTCTAGCTCACCATCGGATAGAGCTACTAAACTTAGGATTATTCTTGAGAAGCTTGGAATTGAGAACTACCAACCTTCACAAACTCAAGCTCCACATCCACCACAAGGACAAGAGACTCAAGAACAAGGAGAAGAAAGTCTTGAGGAAGAAGTCCAAGACACTCAAAATGAAGAGAATGATCTCAACACTCAAGAAGAAGATTATATACCCGATGGTGATGGCTCCGACGAATTGAATCAAGAGGAAGAAGACACTACTCAAGAAGTGACTCAAGAAGTGATACCTTTAAGAAGAAGTGAAAGACTTCGCTTTCATCCCTCAACATGGAAAGACAAGAGAGTCTACTACAATGCCAATGCGGTAGCTCATCCAATTCAAGCCGTATGCACTCTTGCTCACCTACCCGAAGAACATCAAGTCTACCTTAGCAAAGTTGATCAACATTGGATTCCCACAACATATGAAGAAGCCATGCAACATCAAGTGTGGAGAGACGCTATAGAAGCCGAAAGACAAGCCATGATAAACAACCACACATGGGATGAAAAGGATCTACCTAGAGGAAGGAAAGCCGTGACCTCTAAATGGGTATTCACCATCAAGTATAAGAGTGATGGAGAAATTGAGAGGTACAAGGCTAGACTTGTAGCAAGAGGCTTTACTCAAAAATATGGAGAAGACTACCTTGATACTTTCGCCCCGGTGGCCAAACTTCACACGGTTCGAGTGGTTCTTTCATTGGCTACTAACTTGGAATGGGATCTTTGGCAAATGGATGTCAGGAATGCATTCCATCAAGGAGAATTAGAGGAAGAAGTGTATATGAGACCACCACCGGGTCTAGAAGATAAAGAAGCACCCGGGAAAGTTCTTAAGCTCAACAAAGCAATCTATGGCCTTAAGCAATCTCCGAGAGCTTGGTATCACAAGCTTAGCACCACACTTCTAGGAAGAGGATTCAAGAGATCCGAAGCTGACCATACACTCTTCACTCTCCCTAGCCAAGAAGGTATAGTAGTCATTCTCGTTTATGTAGATGATATTATCATCTCCGGGAATAACAAGGTTGGTATTCAAGATACTAAAGATTTCCTTAAAAGTGTCTTTGATATTAAAGATCTTGGAGAACTAAAATACTTTCTTGGGATAGAAGTATGTAGATCAAAGGAGGGTCTCTTCTTATCTCAACGAAAGTATACTCTTGATCTTCTTGATGAAGTAGGTAAGCTTGGCGTTAAGCCAGCAAAGACTCCCTTGGAAGATGACTACAAAGCTAGACGAAAGGGGGAGCATGATAACAAGCCTTTCGAAGATCTTACCCAGTATTGGAGCTTATTAGTAAGCTCATCTATGTAACCATCACTAGGCCTGATATTTGCTCTGCCGTGAATGTAGTGAGCCAACAAATGCAAGCTCCAACTCAACACCATTGGAATATGGTGAACCGCATCCTCAAGTATCTCAAAGGCGCTCCGGGTCAAGGCATTTGGATGGGATGCAATAGGAACACGGAGCTTGTTGGGTATTGTGATGCGGATTACGCCGGAGACAAGAATGATAGAAGATCAACAACCGGCTATTGTACTTTCATTGGTGGAAATCTAGTGACTTGGAGAAGCAAGAAGCAAAAGGTGGTGTCTCTTTCAAGTGCCGAAGCTGAGTACCGGGCCATGAGAAAGCTTACTACGGAGTTAATGTGGCTAAAGGCTCTCCTCAAAGACTTTGGTATAGACACGCCTCAACCAATCACCATGCATTGTGACAACCAAGCCGCTTCATGAGAGAACGAAGCACATTGAAGTCGATTGCCACAAAGTCCGAGAGCAAATCCAACTTGGAGTCATCTTGCCACATTATACCAAAAGTGAAGAACAATTGGCTGACATCTTCACCAAAGGAGCTAGCACCAAGGTGTGTGAATACATTCACCAAAAGTTAGGTCTTGTTGACTTAACTCAGCCACAATCCCCTTAGCCAAATATCCCATACTCTTTTTCCCTAACTGTGGTTTTATCCCATGAGGTTTTCTACACTTAGGTTTTTAATGAGGTGGTTGAATTTGGATCCAAGTCTAACCTCCATCTTTCTCCGGTTAGACTTGAGGGGAGTATTGAACCAAGTGAAGAAAAGAATCCATCCGGGTCACTTGGTGTTTTGCCGCTCGGTTATGCCAATCGGTTGCAAACCGATCGGAGCCTCTTTGTTCTTCCAATCGGTTTGCACGATCGGTTGTAAACCATCTTGTGCTTCTCGTCCGTACAAGCCATGTCCGTACGACCACCTTTGGGCTGTCCGTACCATTTCAAGTTCACTCAACCCATTGGGATCTCCAGCCTTCCTAGGCTTATCCAAAGCTTCACCAAGGTTCTAGAAGACTCTCGATTCCTCTCAAGAGAGCCGTTACACTCGCAAAAGAGGAAAAGGACAAGGATTGCTTTATTTGCTTTATGACACGTCTTCCTTGTTCTTGAACGTTGTACACATAGCATATCCCAAGGGATATTCCCTTTGTATAGCCCTTAAAAGGGAACCTTGTACTAAGCCATTTTAAGTAAGTAAGAGAAACAATCTAGGTTCCAGGTTACATTTGTCTTTCTTATACTCAGTCATACACACCAATCTTGTCATATTGGACTCCAAAAACCCTACACAAGCTTATTATGGCTTCCCCATGTTTTGTAAGTGAGGACGAAGTCCCTATGAGTTTTTTTGTTTTCCATCTACGCTACTTTGGCAATCAGGATCCGGGTTGTATTTCTCTTTCTTATGCTCAGTCATACACACCAATCTTATCATATTGGACTCCAAGAACACTAAACAAGCTTTTTATGGCTTCCCCAAGTTTTTTAAGGGAGGACGAAGTCCCTATGAGTGTTTTTGTATTCCATCTACGCTACTTTAGCAATTAGGATCCGGGTTGCATTTCTCTTTCTTATACTCAGCCATACACACCAATCTTGTCATATTGAACTCCAAGAACCCTACACAAGCTTATTATGGCTTCCCCAAGTTTTGTAAGGGAGGACGAAGTCCCTATGAGTTTTTTTGTTTTCCATCTACGCTACTTTAGCAATCAGGATCCGGGTTGCATTTCTCTTTCTTATACTCAGTCATACACACCAATCTTCTCATATTGGACTCCAAGAACCCT
>NW_003302551.1:7558059-7568394 GCF_000004255.2 Arabidopsis lyrata subsp. lyrata
GACGAAGTCCCTATGATCTATACTACTTTAGCAGCTAGGTTCCAGGTTACATTTGTCTTTCTTATACTCAGTCATACACACCAATCTTGTCATATTGGACTCCAAAAACCCTACACAAGCTTATTATAGCTTCCCCAAGTTTTTTAAGTGAGGACGAAGTCCCTATGAGTGTTTTTGTATTCGATCTACGCTACTTTAGCAATCAGGATCCGGCTTGCATTTCTCTTTCTTATACTCAGTCATACACACCAATCTTGTCATATTGGACTCCAAGAACCCTACTGATAGTATGATTTTAGCTAAGATCAATTATCCTTAAATGTACTATCATGTCATTTCAGTATTTAAGGTGTCAATCCAAATGGGTGTGATGCTAGCAATCAAGATGCAATCAGATATCACAGAGTCAAGCCAAGCAATAACAGGTTTTGGTGTTATTAACAGCTCTAGCGATCATGCAGATAACATAAATTCTAACTATAACAGGCAATATACTCGATCACACAGCTTGATGCCAAGCACTGGATGTGGTCGAGTATCAGGTCGAGTAATTTAACAGAAACTGTAAACAGGGTACTCGACTGCACAGTTTGTTACCAAACTACTGGGTGTGGTCGAGTACTTCAAATGAAACAGGGTAGAAATGATAAAACTGAGCAACAAGTAACCAGATCAAGCAATTAATAGCGATGTAAACAAAGAAATCAAATGGAAGAGAAATTCCTGAGGATGGGGTAATCGAGTAGTGAAGTCTCCTTAATCTAACAGGTGGTTAACATGCTCAACAAACTATCCCTAGACAACAAGTTCAATAGCCAAATCAAAGTGCTACCGCAACAGAGATCCTCAAGCAAAGCTAGTCCCAGACTCAATCACCATTGACGAGAGCTAACCTAACAGGCATTACGAAACAACAAGTCTAAGCCAAAACGCTCCCTGTAACCAATACCTTGGTACAGAGCCACGAATCTCTGGAATTAGTGGTTCAGACATTTCATCGAACACCTTTTGGGTGCGGAAATGTCTGGGCTCAGATTCCAGTTGATCAGAAAGCAATCAGCATTAAGAACAACTAATCCAGAAGGGATCTACCAACCAAACTCAACCACCTAGCAGATCAAGGATTCTAAACTACTCTAACCCATCCTCAAGAACCCTAATCACTACTCAAAACTCATGAACATGAACATAAACCCAGAAATGCATAAAAACTTCATACTAGCAAGATCTCAACAAGATGAACAACTTTGTAGAAGAAATCAAAAGCAAATACTCAATAGATTAAGAGAAATCTGGATTACAAAGATGAAGAAACACTAATTGTTCTGCAGAAAAATAACTTAGACAGAATAAAACTTAGTCTCAAAATTATGAGAAACAACCTATTTATAGCAAATACTAGGAAACCCTAAATCACAAGACGACAAAGTATTAAGGCGGTTTACGGAGATACTCGACCCTTGTGATCGAGTAGAGAGGTTGAATAAAGTTGGCGCCTTTGCGGTTTCTTGATCTGGTCGTGATGCGATCGAGTGACTAGGTCGAGTATGCACTCGAGTAGTGCTTCATCCTCTTCTCTTCCTTATGCTCAGTGTCTGGTTGAGTTGGGATCTGAGACGACTTTGAAGCTTGTGATTAAGTGGCTGTGGGGAGTGGAGATCGAGCATCCAGTCGAGTGGCTGAAGAAGATGGTGCTCGACCACGAGGTCGAGTGGTAGGTCGAGTTGGTGAAGGAGAGGGTACTCGACCACGAGGTCGAGTGGTCAGTCGAGTGGTCATCTGAAGAGTCTGCTGGTGATGCTCGACCGCGCAATCCACTTGGTGATGAGGAGATGTGGTCGAGTGATCTTGAGAGGCTGGCTGCTGAGAGTGCTCGACTGTGCAGGTCGAGTGATACTGTTGGTTTTGCTCTGCTTCTCCCAATCTGCTCGCCAACAGCTCCAAATCACCTGAAAACACTCAAATATGCAACATGCATGCAAATCTATCCTAAACATGTAAAGTGATGACAAGTGATGAGAAATGGTATGAAACAATGACAAAATGATGATAAAGTGATGCTAAATGGATGCTTAAAACATGTGAAATATACACATATCAACTCCCCCAAACTTATTCTTTGCTTGCCCTCAAGCAAACAATTAAGAACAAGCTGGAGGAGAAGTTTGAAAGCGGGGACTCAGAACCAAAGCGTGCAGACAAAGCAAATGAACTCAATGTCCAAGTTAGTAATTGTGGAATGCTTAGAGACCAAACTCTACTTAAAAACCTTAGCCATATTCATCACAAGACAACCTAACATTTGTTCCAATCTACACACACCTTCAGATCATCAATTCCCTTTAACATTCATTAAGCTCAAACCATGAATCAAGCAAAACATTGTTGAAGAACTCATTTGGTTTAAAGGACAAGGCTGAGAAACAAAGATGGTTCCTCTGTAAATGGTTTCAGACTTTTTCACAGTAACAGGGAACTCTCATGAATGGACAGAGCTTTAGTAGAATGCTAAAGGTTAGAACCAACCTACGCATACAAGAACAGACCCCATCTACCCAAATAACCATAAGTATAACAAACTCCATAGATGGTCCTATCTCTAAACCCCAGAAATGATCCTAATTCTACCCTTTTGCACTCAAGGCACGTTTCAATAATCTCTTGGATCAACCCATTCTTTGTTTTTGGTTTTTTTGTTCTAAGGAGAGGTTTTCTTTTAGACTTTCTAGCGGATTGGGACTTTCTTTAACAACTAAGGCTCTTCTTCTCATCTCATGACTTAAGACAACTTTAGGCTTTTGCCTTTCTTTTTACTTTGCATAGAGCCTAACTTCTTTTATTTTCATGCTTCCCAATTCCTTTACTAGACTAACATGATATTCTTTTCTGTTTCACTTCCATCTCCTAAGAACAATAACACTTGTCTTTCTTTCTCATTTTTATTCTAAACACATTCCCAAACCCAAAGTAAAACTCCCACCTAGTCCTATCTAGCCCAAAAAGCGTGGACTAGAACTACATGGGATACCATTCTTGTCGGTTCATACCTAACACTTTCTACCAAGCTCAATCCGAAAATAGGCCTCACACACACACAAATTTATTCAGGGCTTGAAAGAAAGGTTAGGTTCAGGGTGGGGGAAACTGTTCCAATGATGGGAATCAGCTACTTGGATTAGCAAGAGTGGTAGAAGGTGAAAGAAAATCCAAGTATGTGTATTGGTAGCCACAAGTTCAACAACAATGCAAAAACATGATAATTATAAGTCAAGTTCAGGTTCTAATAGATAGGGAAAAGAATCACATCAAGCATGCTTCAATTAAAACAAGAGAGTCAAGTTGTGAATTCCAAATATGGTGCAGTCTTTATTCAAGTTCTATCACAAGCATTAAACAACTAATAACGAGGGCATTGAATTCATTCAGTAAATGAGCATGCTTACAAGGTTATCTCATTATCATCCCCTATGCAAATGCAACAATCCTATATGAAACCTTCTAGACTCAATCTTAAAATGAAAATGCAACTACATGAACACTCTATTTTTGTGAAACCATTTTCAGAAATTTTTCAAATTTTTAGGGTTTTTTCAATAACATAGATGAATGCAGACAATATGTACAATGCAAGAAAAATTTGAAAACAAGAACAAAGCAAACACATCAGATACTTCCTGAGCCCTCCCCCAAACTTAAATTACACAGTCCTCTGTGTAACAAAGATTTGGAAGAGAGTACTCAGGACAAATAAATAAAGAAAGAAGACATGAGATGGTATAAACAATGGGGAAGTGGAGTTGTTACCTCAACTGAAGAAGGAGTTGATGTTCTCATCAATGCTTGCTTGTGTAAACATCATACTCGACCATGTTTCTTCATCAGCATGTGGCCTCGCATGATAGAGTGACATGTTGAAACTTCAAAAATCTTGAGACTAAAACCCCATTGATACTCGATCACACAGCTTCACTTGCTCTTTGCCGGATGTGGTCGAGTGTTCTGTTGCACACTCAGAGCCAGAATCCACTTCACTCAGCTCATGACACTTATCTCCTGAAAACATTACTAAAACGCATTAAAAATAACAAGGAAAATAGAAAATATGTACAGGGATAGACATGGGACTTCCTCCCAAGTGAGCTTGTTTTAAGTCTCTAAGCTTGACTTCTCACACTCGTTAGGCTTAAGGTGGTTTGCAGAGGGGAAATGAGGTCTCCTCTCCTTCTTCAGCAGATGTATCGTCAAACTCAACATGCTCTCTTGATAGGTCTGCAATTGGATACTCAGTGGCCATATCCTTGAAGAAATCTTCTTTTTGATCGAGAGGATGGTCTTCTTCTCTAGACCATTTCAATGTGAATTCACATCCCGCCTTGCTGACCAGAGTAGTGGCTCCATCATTTTGGACGTCCTTGGTGTTGAGTGGCACTAGGTTGGCTTTTCCATGGAGCTCCTTGATTTGATCCTTCAGCTCTCTCACAGTGTCTGTTAACTCCCTTATGGCTTTGTCTTGCCATTTTGACCTCTCCTTTAGCTCCAACCAATCATCAGATGCCAGAGTGCTTGCTTTGAGCTGTTGTTCGAGTTGTTCGGTCGAGCATGAGCTCTCAGGGCAAGTTGGAGTCTTCTTCGAATTGTTGGTGGAATCAGTTGGTCGAGCATGTGTTGAACTTACTTCATTTCCTCCCATAAACTTTGTTTCGGACCCCATCAGACCCTTGTAGACCTCTGAACCAACTGCTACCTTGTGTGAGTCTAATGACTTCTCAGAACTCAAAGTTTCACTAGGGAGATACCCAGCTTTACCACTCTTGGTCAAAACAGTTTTTAAGTAATTTTCTTCAGCAAGTTCCTCTAGCAGTTCATCAGCTAGCCGATCCATTTCCTCAAGTAAGAAGGTCTGTCCTCCTATTGTTTGCTTCTTCATACCATCATTGATGTCAAACTTCATTTTAAAATCTTTCCCCAGATTAAGATCAATCTTCCCTTGCTTAACATCTATGATTGCTCCCGCTGTAGCCAAGAAGGGCCTTCCTAAGATCAAGGGATCTTTTGGTTCTTCATCCATGTCTAGCACTACGAAGTCTGTAGGCACCTCCACATTTCCAATCTTGATAGGCAAATCTTCTAATAACCCATGAGGTAGTCTAATAGACCTATCAGCCAAGATCAAGGAGATATTGCAGTATTTATACTTGTTGAAACCCAACCTCTTAGCTACTGAGAGTGGCATGAGACTTACTGATGCTCCTAGGTCACAAAGACATTTATTGAAAGTCAATGAACCTAGGGAGCATGGTAGAGTAAATGAACCAGGGTCTCCTTGCTTTTCTGGGACAACCTTCTTCTGTATGATGGCACTGCACTCATGGCTCACAACTGTTGTTCTCTGAACCTCTTGAATTCTCTCCCTGATCAATTCTTTCAGAAACTTGTGGGAATCCGGAATAAGCGCGAGAGCATCAACAAGAGGTATCCTGGCTTCAACGTTTTTGATGTTCTCTGCAAACATAGCTCTGTACTTATCTGCCAACGCTTTCTTTTGTCTACCAGGAAATGGAAGTGGGGGCTTGTAAGGAGGAGGAACAAAAACCTTCTCCTTGTTCTCAGCAGCAACTGGTTTTTCAGCAGGTACAGCCGCTACTCGAGTTGTTGATCGAGTATGTCCATCGAGTACTTCAGCTGGTTTGTCAACTTGATCTTCATTGAGACTGAAATCCTCCCCATCTTGGTCTGCACTGTCCTCAGTGACTGGCTTGGGTCCCTCTCGGGTGGATAACTCTCTTCCACTCCTTAGGGTGATAGCATGAACATTAGCATACTCCTTTGGATTCTGAATTGCTTTCCCTGCGAGTTGCCCTGGAGGTTTCGGAGCAGAAGTGGATGCAGATTGTCCCTCTAAGTATCGGACCTTGGAGCTCAATGCTTCCACCTTGACATTCAGGTCATTGTAGCTACAATCTAGCTTATGGTGTAATTCAGCCATCTGCTTAGCGATCTCCATTGAGCCAGATGCTTGTCCTTGGAGAAGCTGTTGTAGCATTTGCTTCATGTCAGAGTCAGGAGCAGCAAGACCTTGATGTTGCTGAGGTGCAAACCCAGGTGGTGGTTGCTGCTGGTAATTCCCCTGAAATTGTTGCTTCGGAACAAAACCTTGGTTGTAAGGAACAAAAGGTTTGTTCTGGTTCTGCTGTTGTTGTGGAGAATACACTTGATCCTGTGGATTAGCAACGTTGGTGCTACGGTAAGAAAGGTTGGGGTTGTTAGTCTTGAAGTTGTTATACCCTTTGTAGCCACCTTGATTGTTGATGTAGCTGACCTCTTCTAACTGGTTCCCCTCCCCATCTTGGACTTGATACTGCTCGTCATCAAGTAGAAAGTGCACATGCTTCTGCTGGCCAAGGAGAAGCCTATCCAGTTTCTCATTAAGAGCTTTCATCTCTTTACTATGCTTTGCATCTGAATCTCCAATACCTCTGTTAGAGCGATCAAAATCCTCGTTATAATTACCATCGGATTGAGCTAAGTTCTCAATTAATTCCCAGCCTTCTTCAACATCCTTATTCAAGAAATTCCCATTAGAAGCAGTGTCCAGCAACATTCTGATCTTGGGCAAAACTCCCCTGTAGAGTGTGCTTAGTAGAGAAGCCTTCTTGAAACCATGGTGTGGACACTGTATAGTGTAGCCTTTGAATCTCTCCCAGGCTTCACAAATGGATTCAGACTGCTTTTGGGTAAAACTGGAGATTTCATTCCTAAGCCTTGCAGTTCTTGAATTTGAGAAGAACTTTGTTAAGAAAGCCTTCTTGCAATCGTCCCAAGATGTGATGGAGCCAGCAGGTAACATCTTTTCCCATTGGTGTGCTTTGTCTCCCAGTGAGAAGGGAAACAGGCGCAGCTTGAAACTGTCCTCACTAACACCGTTTATCTTGGTTAGGCTGCAGAGCCTGTCGAAGTTATCCAAGTGGTCTAAGGGATCTTCCAGAGGCAGACCATGGAACTTGTTTCCTTGAATCATCGAGATGAGACCACTTTTAATCTCGAAGTTGTTGTTTTGGACAGCAGGAGGCACAATTCCTTGCCTCTGATGGTGGTTTCTTGGTGCATCTCCAGCACCAATGTTTGCAGGCAGATTGTTGACATCTTGTTCATCAGCCATTCTGAAAGGATGGTTGTGTTCAAGGTCTGTAGTGTCTCTCCTTTCCCTTAGTTCTCTGTCAATACGGTCAATGTTATCGTTGAAAAGGAGGTTCTGGTTGCCTTTTGATCGAGTTTGCATACAGCAGGGTTGTACCTGGATCAAGAAGACAACAAGAAAAACACAAAGTTAGTAGCCTAAGTGAAAATTGAAATAGAACTTGATCTAAGCAAGTCTGAAATCTCAAATGTAACAAACAAACACCCAAACGGCAACGGCGCCAAATTGATAGTATGATTTTAGCTAAGATCAATTATCCTTAAATGTACTATCATGTCATTTCAGTATTTAAGGTGTCAATCCAAATGGGTGTGATGCTAGCAATCAAGATGCAATCAGATATCACAGAGTCAAGCCAAGCAATAACAGGTTTTGGTGTTGTTAACAGCTCTAGCGATCATGCAGATAACATAAATTCTAACTATAACAGGCAATATACTCGATCACACAGCTTGATGCCAAGCACTGGATGGAGATCGAGTATCAGGTCGAGTAATTTAACAGAAACTGTAAACAGGGTACTCGACTGCACAGTTTGTTACCAAACTACTGGGTGTGGTCGAGTACTTCAAATGAAACAGGGTAGAAATGATAAAACTGAGCAACAAGTAACCAGATCAAGCAATTAATAGCGATGTAAACAAAGAAATCAAATGGAAGAGAAATTCCTGAGGATGGGGTAATCGAGTAGTGAAGTCTCCTTAATCTAACAGGTGGTTAACATGCTCAACAAACTATCCCTAGACAACAAGTTCAATAGCCAAATCAAAGTGCTACCGCAACAGAGATCCTCAAGCAAAGCTAGTCCCAGACTCAATCACCATTGACGAGAGCTAACCTAACAGGCATTACGAAACAACAAGTCTAAGCCAAAACGCTCCCTGTAACCAATACCTTGGTACAGAGCCACGAATCTCTGGAATTAGTGGTTCAGACATTTCATCGAACACCTTTTGGGTGCGGAAATGTCTGGGCTCAGATTCCAGTTGATCAGAAAGCAATCAGCATTAAGAACAACTAATCCAGAAGGGATCTACCAATCAAACTCAACCACCTAGCAGATCAAGGATTCTAAACTACTCTAACCCATCCTCAAGAACCCTAATCACTACTCAAAACTCATGAACATGAACATAAACCCAGAAATGCATAAAAACTTCATACTAGCAAGATCTCAACAAGATGAACAACTTTGTAGAAGAAATCAAAAGCAAATACTCAATAGATTAAGAGAAATCTGGATTACAAAGATGAAGAAACACTAATTGTTCTGCAGAAAATAACTTAGACAGAATAAAACTTAGTCTCAAAATTATGAGAAACAACCTATTTATAGCAAATACTAGGAAACCCTAAATCACAAGACGACAAAGTATTAAGGCGGTTTACGGAGATACTCGACCCTTGTGATCGAGTAGAGAGGTTGAATAAAGTTGGCGCCTTTGCGATTTCTTGCTCTGGGCATGTCGTGATCGAGCATTTTGGTCGAGTATGTGCTCGAGTTCTGCTTCATCCTCTTCTCTTCCTTATGCTCAATGTCTGGTTGAGTTGGGATCTGAGAAGACTGTGAAGCTTGTGATCAAGTGGCTGCGGGGAGGTGGTGATCGAGTAGATTGGTTGGTGGCACGCTCTGGACTGCTTCTTCTTCCTTGCGATCGAGTATGTGGGTAGACTGTCAGGATGGACTGCTCCTCTTCCTCTGTGATCGAGTAGAACTGTGAACTGGCAGGATGAACTGCCCTGTGATCGAGCAGAACTGTGAATTGGCAGGATGGACTGCCCTGTGATCGAGCAGAACTGTGAACTGGCAGGATGGACTGCCCTGTGATCGAGCATGTTTTTCCTCTTTCTAAACACCAATAGTCCCGAAGCACCTGAAACAACTCAAATATGCAACATGCATGCAAAACTATCCTAATCATGCAAAGTGATGACAAATGATGAAGAATGGTATGAAACAATGACGAAATGATGATAAAGTGATGCTAAATGGATGCTCAAAACAAGTGAAATATAGACATATCACCTACACATGCTTATTATGGTTTCCCCAAGTTTTTTAAGGGAGGACGAAGTCCCTATGAGTTTTTTTTGTTTTCCATCTACGCTACTTTAGCAATCAGGATCCGGGTTGCATTTCTCTTTCTTATGCTCAGTCATACACACCAATCTTATCATATTGGACTCCAAGAACACTACACAAGCTTTTTATGGCTTCCCCAAGTTTTGTAAGGGAGGACGAAGTCCCTATGAGTTTTTTTGTTTTGCATCTATGCTACTCCCTACGAGTTTTTTGTTTTGCATCTACGCTACTTTAGCAGCCAGGATCCGGAGTTGCATTTCTCTTTCTTATACTCAATCACACTCACCAATACTTTCATATTGAGACTCCTAGAACCATACACAAACTTATTAAGAGCTTCCCCAAGTTTTGTAAGAGGAGGAACAAAGTCCCTATGAGTTTTTATTTGTTTTGCATCTATGCTACTTTAGGAGCCAGGATCCGGGTTGCATTTCTCTTTCTTACACTCAGTCATACACACCAATCTTGTCATATTGGACTCCAAGAACCCTTCACAAGCTTATTATGGCTTCCTTAAGTTTTGTTAGGGAGGACGAAGTCTCTATGAGTATTTTTGTTTTGCATCTATGCTACTTTAGAAGCCAGGATCCGGGTTGCATTTCTCTTTCTTATACCAGTCATACACACCAATCTTGTCATATTGGACTTCAAGAGCCCTACACAAGCTTATTATGGCTTCCCCAAGTTTTGTAAGGGAGGAGGAAGTCACTATGAGTTTTTTTTTTTATTTTGCATCTATGCTACTTTAGCAGCCAGGATCCGGGTTGCATTTCTCTTTCATCTACTCAGTCATACACACCAATCTTGTCATATTGGACTCCAAGAACAATTCAAGCTTATTATGGCTTTCCCAAGTTTTGTAAGGGAGGACGAAGTCCCTATGAGTATATTTGTTTTGTATCTATGCTACTTTAGCAGCCAGGATCCGGGTTGCATTTCTCTTTCCTATACTCAGTCATACACACCAATCTTGTCATATTGGACTCCAAGAACCCTACACAAGCTTATTATGGCTTCCCCAAGTTTTGTAAGGAAGGAGAAAGTCACTATGAGT
>NW_003302551.1:7573337-7610402 GCF_000004255.2 Arabidopsis lyrata subsp. lyrata
TGTTTGTTTTCGATCTACGCTACTTTAGCAATCAGGATCCAGGCTGCATTTCTCTTTCTTATACTCAGTCATACACACCAATCTTGTCATATTGGACTCCAAAAACCCTACACAAGCTTATTATGGCTTCCCCAATTTTTGTAAGTGAGGACGAAGTCTCTATGAGTTTTTTTGTTTTCCATCTACGCTACTTTAGCAATCAGGATCCGGGTTGCATTTCTCTTTCTTATGCTCAGTCATACACACCAATCTTATCATATTGGACTCCAAGAACACTACACAAGCTTTTTATGGCTTCCCCAAGTTTTGTAAGGGAGGACGAAGTCCCTATGAGTGTTTTTGTATTCCATCTACGCTACTTTAGCAATTAGGATCCGAGTTGCATTTCTCTTTCTTATACTCAGCCATACACACCAATCTTGTTATATTGAACTCCAAGAACCCTACACAAGATTATTATGGCTTCCCCAAGTTTTGTAAGGGAGGACGAAGTCCCTATGAGTTTTTTTGTTTTCCATCTACGCTACTTTAGCAATCAGGATCCGGGTTGCATTTCTCTTTCTTATACTCAGTCATACACACCAATCTTCTCATATTGGACTCCAAGAACCCTACACAAGCTTATTATGGCTTCCCCAAGTTTTGTAAGGGAAGACGAAGTCCCTATGAGTGTTTTTGTATTCCATCTACGCTACTTTAGCAATCAGGATCCGGCTTGCATTTCTCTTTCTTATACTCAGTCATACACACCAATCTTGTCATATTGGACTCCAAGAACCCTACACAAGCTTATTATGGTTTCCCCAAGTTTTTTAAGGGAGGAAGAAGTCCCTATGAGTTTTTTTTGTTTTCCATCTATGCTACTTTAGCAATCAGGATCCGGGTTGCATTTCTCTTTCTTATACTCAGTCATACACACCAATCTTCTCATATTGGACTCCAAGAACCGTACACAAGCTTATTATGGCTTCCCCAAGTTTTGTAAGGGAGGACGAAGTCCCTATGAGTGTTTTTGTATTCCATCTACGCTACTTTAGCAATCAGGACCCGGGTTGCATTTCTCTTTCTTATACTCAGTCATACACACCAATCTTGTCATATTGGACTCCAAGAACCCTACACAAGCTTATTATGGCTTCCCCAAGTTTTGTTAGGGAGGACGAAGTCCCTATGAGTTTTTTTGTTTTCCATCTACGCTACTTTAGCAATTAGGATCCGGGTTGCATTTCTCTTTCTTATACTCAGCCATACACACCAATCTTGTCATATTGAACTCCAAGAACCCTACACAAGCTTATTATGGTTTTCCCAAGTTTTGTAAGGGAGGACGAAGTCCCTATGAGTTTTTTTGTTTTCCATCAATGCTACTTTAGCAATCAAGATCCGGGTTGCATTTCAATCTCGAATACATTCTGTCATACACACCAAACTTATCATATTGGACTCCAAGAACACTACACAAGCTTTTTATGGCTTCCCCAAGTTTTGTAAGGGAGGACGAAGTCCCTATGAGTTTTTTTGTTTTGCATCTATGCTACTTTAGCAGCTAGGTTCCAGGTTGCATTTGTCTTTCTTATACTCAGTCATACACACCAATCTTGTCATATTCGACTCCAAAAACCCTAAACAAGCTTATTATGGCTTCCCCAAGTTTTGTAAGTGAGGACGAAGTCCCTATGAGTGTTTTTGTATTCGATCTACGCTACTTTAGCAATCAGGATCCAGGCTGCATTTCTCTTTCTTATACTCAGTCATACACACCAATCTTGTCATATTGGACTCCAAAAACCCTACACAAGCTTATTATGGCTTCCCCAATTTTTGTAAGTATGGACGAAGTCCCTATGAGTTTTTTTGTTTTCCATCTACGCTAGTTTAGATATCAGGATCCGGGTTGCATTTCTCTTTCTTATGCTCAGTCATACACACCAATCTTATCATATTGGACTCCAAGAACACTACACATGCTTTTTATGGCTTCCCCAAGTTTTGTAAGGGAGGACGAAGTCCCTATGAGTGTTTTTGTATTCCATCTACGCTACTTTAGCAATTAGGATCCGGGTTGCATTTCTCTTTCTTATACTCAGCCATACACACCAATCTTGTCATATTGAACTCCAAGAACCCTACACAAGCTTATTATGGCTTCCCCAAGTTTTGTAAGGGAGGACGAAGTCCCTATGAGTTTTTTTGTTTTCCATCTACGCTACTTTAGCAATCAGGATCCGGGTTGCATTTCTCTTTCTTATTGTTGGGGTCGGATTCCACCCGCGTTAAGTCCGAGCTATGACAACGCCTCGGGACCTATCACCAAATCAGCTCGGGGAACTCTGACCAAACGGCTCGGAATCCCGCACGGATCGGTTTGGATATCCTCACTGCCGGTTCGGGATTGCCAACCAACTTAAGTACCCGAGCCCGACAATCCAATACCCGAGCCCGATTCGGACAACTGAGCCCGTTCACGATTCAGTCAACCGAGCCGACTCCGTTCGACGTCTGACGGCCGAACCCATCCACGGTTCGGGTTCCTAAGCCTAGTCCTCCTACGAATACCCGAGCCCGGCAAATATTTTGGCTCGGGCATAATGTCACATTGTCGATCCGAACCGAAAACCAGGAGGTCGCCGAATCACCCGAGGCGAGACCGTAAGACACCCGAGGCGAAATCATCAGTCACCCGAGGTAAAGACTTAGTGAATATTCATCTTCAAAATACCATTTCCAAGCAAGGCATCATTTCCGAAAAAGAAGGATCATTTCCGATAAACCCGGAAATGATAAGGAATCGCGAAGGATCAACTCGAATCAGGAAATCTTCCAAAAGACTCCGAAGAATAAGGAAACTATCCTAATCCGCGATATTCTAAGCCGACTTCAAGATAAATGGAAATCTTCCGAGAATATCGCTGGAGAGGCGGTTCATCACCCCTATATAAAGAGACTCAAGGCTCTCGCAGAAGGCAAGCAATATCGCTCTAGAAATTACACTACGCAAAGCTCTCACAGCACAAACACCTTTTTCTTTTACGATCAAACTCTTGTACGATCAAAATCATCTTTTCATTAATAATATCAAGAACACCATCTTTGGTATCAATCGTTTCTGTTGTTCTTTGAGAATTCACGATTATCGTATCCCTAAAATAAAACCCTAGACAAATCTTGATTGTGTTAGTTTCGACTTCCACAGTTTGGCGCCGTCTGTGGGGATACTTTAGAATTCTCTTACCCTAAGACGCAGAACTCGATTACTGAAAAGGACGATGAACGAAGACGGTCGTCAGACGCCACCAGCTGGAGGAGGAATCCCGAACCCTCCGAACCCTCAGAATCCTCAAGCCGCCGATCCGACGATCCTAGCGACTCTAGCCGAACTGAAAGATCTGATGGTTAAATTCCAGAAGAAAACTGACGACCAAGAGAAAGCCAACCAAACCTTGGCGCAGCGAGTCGACGAAATCGCAACACGCGGGCAACAAAAAACCACACGTTTCCAAACTCGGCCACCACGAGCTCGGAGGGACTTGCCTGGCATCAACCCAACGAGACTCACGTTCGCGACACCAACCGGCAAAACCAGAGTCGCAACCCGAGCCGACCCTGCCAGGCGCGAGAACCAAGATGATCCCACCGAGCCGGACGCAGTGGACTTGATGGACGAGCCAGATGATCTGCAAGATGAGCGTACCCGAGCCGGAGCTAACTCCGCCGAGCGAACAGATCTCACTGATGATGAAGAAACTGAGGAAAACATAAGGTGGGCCGAAGAATCCGAAAGAGAAGACGAGCTAAGCAAGATCCGAGCCTCCCTAGCCAAGGCGGAAGCCGATATGAAGCTCGTCAAAACCCAGATACATAACGTCTCATCCTCCGCGCCGAACATCGACCGAATTTTGGAAGAATCTCGGAATACGCCTTTCACCAAAAGAATTTCTGAGACGACGATGTCCAACCTGGGAAAGTTCAGAATCGACTCCTACAACGGATCAACCGACCCGAAGTGCCACATTAAATCGTTCGTGATATCTGTGGCCCAAGCCAGGTTCAAGCCCGTGGAAAAGGATGCGGGTCTGTGCTTACTGTTCGTGGAACACCTCAAAGGACCCGCATTAGAGTGGTTTTCAAGATTGGAACGAAACTCGATTGATAGTTTCGACGAGCTGTCGACATTGTTCCTCAAACAATACTCCGTGCTCATCGACCCCGGAACTTCCGACGCGGATCTATGGTCCTTGTCTCAACAGCCCACCGAGCCATTAAGGGATTTCCTCAAGACCTTCAAATCGACGCTAGCCAAAGTCGAAGGAATTACAGATGTAGCAGCTCTCTCGGCTTTGAAGAAAGCTCTCTGGTACAAGTAAGAATTCAGGAAAGAGTTAAACCTGTCTAAACCAACAACAATTCACGACGCGCTGCATCGAGCCTCGGATTTCGTCGCCCACGAAGAAGAAATGGCGCTACTAGCAAAGAGGCATGAGCCAACAAAACAGGCGCCCCGAACCGAGAAAACCGAGAAAACCGAGAAAACCCAAGCGACACCTTCGGTCCAGAAGAAAACGCGTGAGAGCGGTACGTATACGCATCACGAGGGGCACAATTTCTCAGGATACCATAGCTACCAGATCGACACGCCCCGAGGCCGTGGCCGGGGCAGAGGCCGAGGCCGTGGGCGAGGAAGAGAGTCCTTCACCTGGACAAGGGATCAGCCACCGAGCAATGATCAAGAATATTGCGAACACCACAAAATTTTCGGCCATCATACCTCGAGATGCCGAAGCCTCGGAGCCAAGTTAGCAACCAAATTCCTAGCTGGAGAGCTCGGGACAAACGTTACTCTTAAGGACCTCGAGCCAGAACCGGAGCCCGAGCAGACCAACCCAGGAAGAGACCCCGAACCAAGGAACCAGGAGTCTCAGAAAAGAACCCGGGGGTCAGAAGACGAAGACCGAGATGGTACGCGGCAGAAGGTTCTTACCATAATGGGCGGATCGCCATACTGTCCTGACACCGTAGCGGCAATCAAAGCTTATCAACGCCGAGCCGAGACGCCTAGCAACTGGACAAGACGCTTCGATCGACCTAACGACGTGATCACATTCGAAGAAAGCGAGACAAACGGGATCGACATGCCACATAACGATCCAATCGTCGTCACATTAGCGATAGGAGATCATGATATTTACCGAGTGTTAATTGACACCGGCAGCACCATTGACGTGATCTTTCGCGAAACGCTCCAACGAATGAACATCGACATGTCACAGGTGATTCCGACCCCGAGGCCTGTCCTCGGATTTTCAGGGGAAACTCTGATGACACTTGGAACCATCCAACTACCAGTCCGAGCCGGAGGGGTAACAAAGATAGTCAACTTCTCAGTCACCGACCGACCTACCATCTACAACGTCATAATGGGAACCCCGTGGTTAAATCTAATGCGAGCTGTTGCATCGACATATCATCTGTGTGTCAAATTCCCGACCCCTAATGGCGTGAAAACGATATGGGGCAGTCAGAAAAATTCTCGGATGTGTTTCATGGCAGCACACAAACTCCGAAACCCTGTCACTGAAGCGAAGGCTGAAACCGATCACAAGAAATCGAAACTTGGCCGGAGTGAAGAGAAGGCTATATCTAAACAGTTATAGCAATTACAGATCGAGGAGGCGCGCGAGGAGAAGAAGCCTACCTCGGATCCTGTAATCTCCATTAGCCTCGACGACGAACGGCCTGAACGATGCGTGGAAATTGGCAGCGACTTAAGCGAGGAAATCAAGACCGAGCTCATCTCATTCCTCAAAGAGAACATCAACACCTTCGCCTGGTCAGCTGAAGATCTACCTGGAGTGAGCATCGACGTAATCTGCCACGAGCTGAATGTTGATCCATCTTTCAAGCCTATCAAGCAGAAGCGAAGAAAATTGGGCCGGGATCGCGCAGATGCCGTGAACGCCGAAGTTGAAAAGCTCCTGAAGATCGGCTCGATCTCTGAAGCAAGGTATCCGGACTGGTTAGCAAATCTTGTCGTGGTTAAAAAGAAGAACGGCAAGTGGAGAGTCTGCGTCGATTTCACCGATCTGAACAAAGCTTGCCCTAAAGACAGTTTTCCGCTCCCACATATCGATCGTTTAGTGGAAGCAACCGCGGGAAATAAGTTGCTATCATTCATGGACGCTTTCGCAGGATACAATCAGATTCTCATGCACCCCGACGATCGCGAGAAGACAGCATTCATCACAGACCGAGGTATCTACTGTTACAAAGTCATGCCCTTCGGACTTAAGAATGCTGGCGCAACGTATCAACGGCTCGTCAACAGGATGTTTTCCGAGCAGCTCGGGAAGACGATGGAAGTTTATATCGACGACATGTCAGTCAAATCCCTTGAGGAAAGCGATCACATAGCCCATCTGCGCGACTGTTTTCGCCAGCTCAACGAGCATAACATGAAGCTCAATCCGGCAAAATGTCGTTTCGCGGTAAAGTCGGGAGAATTCTTGGGATATCTCGTAACTCACCGAGGCATCGAAGCAAACCCGAAGCAGATCGATGCTCTACTGAACATGCCCTCACCACAGAACAAGCGCGAAGTCCAACGTCTTACCGGGAGAGTTGCAGCTTTGAACCGATTCATCTCACGGTCCACTGACAAATGCCTGGCTTTCTACGATACTCTGCGCGGGAACAAGAAGTTCGAATGGACCGATCGCTGCGAAGAAGCTTTCCAGGAACTAAAGAAGTATCTGGCTAATCCACCGGTGTTGGCAAAACCGGTCCCAGGCGAGCCATTATTTCTGTACATCGCAGTCTCTGATACGGCGATAAGTGGAGTCATAGTCAGGGAAGACAGAGGAGAGCAGAAGCCGATATTTTATGTCTCACAGACTTTCACTGACGCGGAAACACGTTACCCGCAGACTGAAAAGCTTGCCCTCGCCGTAGTAATGTCAGCTCGGAAGCTAAGGCCATACTTCCAGTCTCACTCAATTATCGTCATGGCACCCGTATCACTCCGAACCATCCTACACAGTCCGAGCCAATCGGGACGCCTGGCCAAATGGGCAGTAGAACTCAGCGAGTATGACATCGAATACAGGAACAAAACATGCGCGAAATCTCAAGTCCTGGCCGATTTTATCATCGAGCTACCAACAGAGAACGCCCGAGAAGAGTCACCCAACGCTGTTTGGATCCTCCACGTCGACGGCTCATCCTCAAAACAAGGTTCCGGCGTCGGAATCCGCCTAGCATTGCCAGAGGGTGAAATCGTTGAACAATCCTTTCGGCTGAATTTCGACGCGACTAACAACGTGGCTGAGTACGAAGCATTGATAGCAGGACATAAGCTGGCTCGGGGACTTAAGATCAACAAGCTGCGAGCCTTTTGCGACTCCCAGCTCGTGGCTAATCAATTCAATGGAGAATATGCAGCTCGAGACGAACGAATGGAAGCGTATCTTGCTCTCACACAAGACTTGGCAAAACAGTTCGGAGAGTTCGAGTTAACCAGAATTCCACGAGGTGAGAACACATCGGCCGATGCCTTAGCGGCTCTAGCTTCAACCTCCGACCCAAATCTGAAGAGAATCATACCGGTTGAGTTCATCGAAAAGCCGAGCATTGAAGATAACAGCAAGGATCAAGTTTTAACAGCTCGGGAGACAGAGGAAACGGAAGGAATGGACATCGAACTGCTAGACCAGCAAACTACGGACGCAACCGAGCCCGAATACGGAAGCGACGCCAAATGGATCGGAGCCATCCGAAGCTACATAGCCGATGGAGAAGTTCCTACTGAAAAATGGGCAGCTCAGAAGCTTAAGGCCAAAGCGGCTCGGTATACTCTAATCGACGGAGAACTCTTTAAATGGCGATTTTCCGGTCCACTCCTTATCTGTGTCGAAGGAAATGAAGCTCGGAGAGTCATGGAAGAAGTACACGGCGGATCTTGTGGAAACCATTCCGGCGGGAGAGCCCTAGCCATAAAGATCAAACGCCACGGATATTTTTGGCCAACGATGGTCAAAGACTGCGAGAAATTTTCTCAACGGTGTGATAAATGCCAGAGGCACGCACCAACCATTCATCAACCCACCGAGCTCCTCTCTTCCATCACTTCGCCTTATGCATTCATGCGATGGTCCATGGACATCATCGGACCTCTACACAACTCCAAACAGAAGAAACTCGTCCTCGTACTAACAGACTACTTCTCCAAATGGATCGAGGCGGACTCCTACGCCAGCATCAAAGACGCGCAGGTCGAAAACTTCGTCTAGAAGAACATCATATGCCGCCACGGGATACCTTATGAGATCGTTACAGACAACGGATCACAGTTTATTTCGGCTCGGTTCGAAGGATTCTGCGAGAATTGGGGAATTCGCCTCAGCATGTCTACGCCCCGGTATCCTCAGGGGAACGGACAGGCCGAAGCGGCAAACAAGACGATTCTCGACGGAATAAAAAAGCGCCTCGACGCAAAGAAAGGCCGCTGGGCCGACGAATTGGAAGGAGTACTCTGGTCACACAGAACCACGCCACGGCGAGCCACGGGAGAAACACCTTTCGCCCTTGTCTACGGCACGGAGTGTGTGATTCCCACCGAAGCCGAGATCCCGGGACTGAGAAGACGATTTCTCCCCGAGCAGGAAAATTCCAACACTCAGATGATGCTGGACGAGCTGGACTTAATTGACGAAAGAAGAGATTCGGCTTTGGTCCGAATGCAGAACTATCAGAATGCAACGGCTCGGTACTACAACTCTCACGTTAAACATCGCCGTTTCCACGAAGGAGATCTCGTACTGCGCAAAGTTTTCCAGAATACCGCCGAGCAGAACGCAGGCAAACTTGGCGCGAATTGGGAGGGACCTTACACGATCGCAAAGGTAATCCGTCCCGGCGTCTACGAACTCATCAACATGAACGGCAAAGCGGTACCTAGATCCTGGAACGCAATGCATCTAAGGAAATACTACTGCTAAAAACCTAAGGTACGCATGTACTCGAACTACGGGGTGGCTTGATCCCTGAAAAGGGTACGTAGGCAGCTCGTCCTCGGACGAGTTCAGCTACCCCCCCCCCTAATTAAAAAAGGGGGGGAGTGGGTCCGTATACATATACTCCCACTTAACTTTTTTAACTAATTTTCTAGTTTTTACCCTTCGGGTCATTAATTTTGTCCACCTCGACATCTATCCTAAAAGTCACCTCGTTATTTTTCACGGCCACCTTATCGACCTATAAAGCTAAAAGTTCGTTCGGACGATGGCCACGTCCTCGGACAGAAAAAGCTCATTTCACCGCTTCGGTTACAGCGCGCTATATAAGCATCCAAGACAATTCGAAAGGAGATATCCTACACTGGTACCCCAGTTCGCTTCTAAGCACTGGCATCGACTATATCAGCTCGGGTCGCAACCGATAAAGATTAGTCCCACGTGACCGAACCCAGGTACTTTGATACTTTCAGCTCGAAAGTTGAAACGGTTCGGGAGAATTAACTTAACGTCACTTGCAAAAATCCAGTTACCTTAACACTGGTAAGCTATTAAGAAAGTTTAACTTCTACTGAACCGAAACTCTTTTTACCAAAACCCAATTACACTGACATTGGTGCATAATTCGGTTCGGAAGTTAAAACGACTCGGAAGTCATAATTTTTAAACCCAGTTGCTCAACACTGGTCCCGAAATCGGTTCGGGAACATCTCAAGATAAACGAAAACAAGGCAGGCACTTGAAAAGAACATTCATATTAAATGGATAAAGCCATCCAGGCATAAGTTTTCACCAAAAGAAACTTAAAAAAAAAAAAAAAGGGGCAAAAGAGGGGGCGCCTCGGGATCAATCTTCCTTCTCTGGAATCTGCGCGGCCTCGGAGGTCAAATTTGGCCCGACCGAATCGACAACTTCGTTCTCGACAACTTCGTCCTCTACCGACCTGCCTCCGAGGACATTCTGATCAGAGTCGGGAGACACTGGAGCGACCTTCAAATCTCCAAGATTCTCCGCCCCGAGTTTGGCGTACTCAGCTTCGGCATCTCCGTACTCTTCTCTCCATTTCAGCACCTCTTCTTTCTCCTCCTCTATTTTTCCACCGCATTCAAGTGCCGCGATCAGTTCGGCGTTGGCCTTAGCTTGACAAAGGTAGACATATCGCTCAGAAACTTTGTCGAACAGACCCAGCCTCGCCTCGGTCGCTTTGACCTTTGCAGCAAATTCCTCTGTGAGCTCTCGCTTGGCGGTTTTCTTGGCTCGGGCCACTTCAATCTCGCGTAAAGATTTCTCTTCAGTCAGCGAGCGGTTAAGGCTCTCGATCACCGCCTCGGCCTCCTGCTGGGCACGAAGATGCTCCTTGGCCAATTTGCGCCTCGCGTCTTGCTCAGCTGCGACCAACGCCTCGGCTTTCTGCATCGCCAAAGCCGCCTCGGCCACCTTCGTCTCAGCCTCAACCCGGGCTAGCTCCAGCTTCTCTCTAGCCGCCTCGTAATCACGAGTCGCAGAATCATAAGAGTGAACCATCTTGTTCATTGAAGAAAAGGCCTGGAATATAGGAAGAACCAAGAAACATCAAGCATCAAAGAGAAATCGCCTCGAACCAAGCGAGATTCAATGAATGTTTACCTTCAAGAAACTGGCCGCGGTTTCACCATACTTTTCCGCCTCGACCAGACCCTCGGGAGCGGGAAGCAATGGCCACACACACGAGGCAATTAGGTTAGCAGAAGCTACCGCGTCCTTGTAGATTGGACGAGACGTACCGCGGTCCTTCTTCGTTCTCTTCTTCTTGTCCCCAGAATTGTCGCTTCGGGGATGTTTCCCTGTCGACTTGGCCTGCCCGCCAGCAAGCAAGCCAACAACAATTGAGGTACTCTCTACCTCGGGGGCTTGATCGCGAGTCCCCTCGGGCACTTCGGGAACCACCTTGGCAGCGGTCAGGTCGGCTCCCTCTTTCCCTGGCTCATCAGTCGCCTCGGGCCTTACGACCGCTTCGTTTCCACCAACTGCCTCGGGTGGAGTCAAGGGCCTGAAGATCGCCTCGAGTGTTCGCTTCTCTTCGGCCGCTTTCCTCTCAGCAGCTTTTTTCTCTCGGATCGTCATCTTCACCCCTTGCATCTCGACTAAGAAATTAGCTTGATGATCTGAAGAGGACGAAGAAGAAGAACAAGATACGCCGTGAAGGATCTTCAGAGCTCTATCAATTCTCTCGCGTGAAAAATGCCTCAACCAGTGGCACTTCCTCGCAACAAGGTCTTCGCGCGTGTCAAAGGAGTCGTCGGGAAAGCTCTCTAGAAACGACGGATTGCGATCTAAAAAAAAAAATAAAAATCACAAAGCGTTAGGCGAAAAATTGAAAACACGATCGGAGGGCAGAAACTTCGGGTTTACCAATTTTTCCCCATTTACAGAGGACTTTCCCTAGGCATTCCTCGGGAACACAACCCTCATCTAGCGCGACGAAGAAGAAGTGATCGGTGTATTTCTCGTCTTTGCTCGGGAAACCACCAATGACCCTTCTGTTCTTCGCTGGCGAAATATAGAACCTTTCCATCGAACCCCTGTTCCGACGAATCTCTAGAAGGTTCAGTAAATGCCCGAGCGTAATATCGCGGCCCGTCTCTATGCCACGAACTATAATCCCGATAAGATGCCTTAGGCCTCGGGTCATAATCTGAGCCAAAACAAGCTTATACGACCAAAGATATTCTATTATTGCCCTCGGAATCGGGAACCAGAGGAAGCAGAAGTAAAAGAACCCTTCGTATACAGTAAAAAACCCCTCGGGAGGATCATCAGCTCTCTCGCTCGGGGTCGGAAGCCGCAAAGTAACCGCCTCGCTGAAATCGAACCGAGCCTTCAGATCTCGGAGTGAATCTGCAGTAGACAGAGTGGAACCTGGCGGGTCGGGTCTCTTCGCCTTTTTGGCTCGCCTGCCCCTATTCTGAACCGCTCTCGCACTCTGCATAGCCGCTCGGAGAATCCTAGCTCCCTCGTCAGCATCAAAGAAAACTTCTTCGCCTTTAACCACAGGTCGAGCCAACACCTCGGGAAAATTTGGCGCCCCGGGCGCATCATGCCATCTAGAACCTCCGGCTTCATCTGCAGCAGGAGGACGTCTCTTTCTCTGAAGTTCCGCCTCGGGATCCTCAGGGAGATCGAGCTCCCGAGCAATGTCAGCAATCGCATCGTCTCGAGCCTCAAATTGACTCGAATCTTCTCGGCTTCCAGACGACTCCGCATCACTATCCCTGCTCGGTTCAGACCGATCGGACACACTGGCCTCGGGTCCATTTGACGAACTACTCCAAACCATTTTTCTTTTGTGAACAGGAAGATTTTTGCCTCGGGACGAGTCACTTGAATCTGAAAGCGACATTTTTTCAGCTCGGGAGAAACGGATGGATTCGCCGGAAAACAGAGTTTTGCAGATCGGCAAAATCAACCTAACCCTAACTACGGCGGTGCTACGACGGAAGTAAAAACGGAAATAATAAAAACAAAGAGATCAAGATCAGAGAAGGAAATCTAACCTTAGCTCGTTTTTCTTCAGAGTTCGCAGAATGAGAAAAAGAGTCGAGGATCCGGAATATATAGAAAATCCGAGGCGCGTCGGGTGCGCGTGACTTTAGGAACGTGTTGCGTCCGCCTAAAATCTCGGGAACCGGCGAAAGACGTTCCCACTTCTCGAGGCGGAAGTTCAACCGACACGCGCTAAAAGAAGATGAAGCGTCAAAAGAATTCGAATCGTCAGGGGAATTCGGATCATCAAAGGATTCAGACTTTCCGATATGCCTCGGCGTACAAGGACAGGCTCGGGACAAACGATCGAACCGTTCGGACTATTAATCATGAAGCTCATCACTTGCTCCTCAAGACAACGAGCTGGGGGGCTAACTGTTGGGGTCGGATTCCACCCGCGTTAAGTCCGAGCTATGACAACGCCTCGGGACCTATCACCAAATCAGCTCGGGGAACTCTGACCAAACGGCTCGGAATCCCGCACGGATCGGTTCGGATATCCTCACTGCCGGTTCGGGATTGCCAACCAACTTAAGTACCCAAGCCCGACAATCCAATACCCGAGCCCGATTCAGACAACCAAGCCTGTTCACGATTCAGTCAACCGAGCCGACTCCGTTCGACGTCTGACCGCCGAACCCATCCACGGTTCGGGTTCCTAAGCCTAGTCCTCCTACGAATACCCGAGCCCGGCAAATATTTCGGCTCGGACATAATGTCACATTGTCGATCCGAACCGAAAACCAGGAGGTCGCCGAATCACCCGAGGCGAGACCGTAAGACACCCGAGGCGAAATCATCAGTCACCCGAGGTAAAGACTTAGTGAATATTCATCTTCAAAATACCATTTCCAAGCAAGGCATCATTTCTGAAAAAGAAGGATCATTTCCGATAAACCCGGAAATGATAAGGAATCGCGAAGGATCAACTCGAATCAGGAAATCTTCCAAAAGACTCCGAAGAATAAGGAAACTATCCTAATCCGCGATATTCTAAGCCGACTTCAAGATAAATGGAAATCTTCCGAGAATATCGCTGGAGAGGCGGTTCATCACCCCTATATAAAGAGACTCAAGGCTCTCGCAGAAGGCAAGCAATATCGCTCTAGAAATTACACTACGCAAAGCTCTCACAGCACAAACACCTTTTTCTTTTACGATCAAACTCTTGTACGATCAAAATCATCTTTTCATTAATAATATCAAGAACACCATCTTTGGTATCAATCGTTTCTATTGTTCTTTGAAAATTCACGATTATCGTATCCCTAAAATAAAACCCTAGACAAATCTTGATTGTGTTAGTTTCGACTTCCACACTTATACTCAGTCATACACACCAATCTTCTCATATTGGACTCCAAGAACCCTACACAAGCTTATTATGGCTTCCCCAAGTTTTGTAAGGGAGGAAGAAGTCCCTATGAGTGTTTTTGTATTCCATCTACGCTACTTTAGCAATCAGGATCCGGCTTGCATTTCTCTATCTTATACTCAGTCATACACACCAATCTTGTCATATTGGACTCCAAGAACCCTACACAAGCTTATTATGGTTTCCCCAAGTTTTTTAAGGGAGGACGAAGTCCCTATGAGTTTTTCTGTTTTGCATCTATGCTACTTTAGCAGCTAGGTTCCAGGTTGCATTTGTCTTTGTTATACTCAGTCATACACACCAATCTTGTCATATTCGACTCCAAAAACCCTAGAAAAGCTTATTATGGCCTCCCCAAGTTTTGTAAGTGAGGACGAAGTCCCTATGAGTGTTTTTGTATTCGATCTACGCTACTTTAGCAATCAGGATCTAGGCTGCATTTCTCTTTCTTATACTCAGTCAAACACACGAATCTTGTCATATTGGACTCCAAAAACCCTACACAAGCTTATTATGGCTTCCCCAAGTTTTGTAAGTGAGGACGAAGTCCCTATGAGTGTTTTTGAATTCGATCTACGCTACTTTAGCAATCAGGATCCAGGCTGCATTTCTCTTTCTTATACTCAGTCATACACACCAATCTTGTCATATTGGAATCCAAAAACCCTACACAAGCTTATTATGGCTTCCCCAATTTTTGTAAGTGAGGACGAAGTCTCTATGAGTTTTTTTGTTTTCCATCTACGCTACTTTAGCAATCAGGATCCGGGTTGCATTTCTCTTTCTTATGCTCAGTCATACACACCAATCTTATCATATTGGACTCCAAGAACACTACACAAGCTTTTTATGGCTTCCCCAAGTTTTGTAAGGGAGGACGAAGTCCCTATGAGTGTTTTTGTATTCCATCTACGCTACTTTAGCAATTAGGATCCGGGTTGCATTTCTCTTTCTTATACTCAGCCATACACACCAATCTTGTTAAATTGAACTCCAAGAACCCTACACAAGCTTATTATGGCTTCCCCAAGTTTTGTAAGGGAGGACGAAGTCCCTATGAATTTTTTTGTTTTCCATCTACGCTACTTTAGCAATCAGGATCCGGGTTGCATTTCTCTTTCTTATACTCAGTCATACACACCAATCTTCTCATATTGGACTCCAAGAACCCTACACAAGCTTATTATTGCTTCCCCAAGTTTTGTAAGGGAGGACGAAGTCCCTATGAGTGTTTTTGTATTCCATCTACGCTAGTTTAGCAATCAGGATCCGGCTTGCATTTCTCTTTCTTATACTCAGTCATACACACCAATCTTGTCATATTGGACTCCAAGAACCCTACACAAGCTTATTATGGTTTCCCCAAGTTTTTTAAGGGAGGAAGAAGTCCCTATGAGTGTTTTTGTATTCCATCTACGCTACTTTAGCAATCAGGATCCGGCTTGCATTTCTCTTTCTTATACTCAGTCATACACACCAATCTTCTCATATTGGACTCCAAGAACCGTACACAAGCTTATTATGGCTTCCCCAAGTTTTGTAAGGGAGGACGAAGTCCCTATGAGTGTTTTTGTATTCCATCTACGCTACTTTAGCAATCAGGATCCGGGTTGCATTTCTCTTTCTTATTCTCAGTCATACACACCAATCTTGTCATATTGGACTCCAAGAACCCTACACAAGCTTATTATGGCTTCCCCAAGTTTTGTTAGGGAGGACGAAGTCCCTATGAGTTTTTTTTGTTTTCCATCTACGCTACTTTAGCAATCAGGATCCGGGTTGCATTTCTCTTTCTTATACTCAGTCATACACACCAATCTTCTCATATTGGACTCCAAGAACCCTACACAAGCTTATTATGGCTTCCCCAAGTTTTGTAAGGGAGGAAGAAGTCCCTATGAGTGTTTTTGTATTCCATCTACGCTACTTTAGCAATCAGGATCCGGCTTGCATTTCTCTTTCTTATACTCAGTCATACACACCAATCTTGTCATATTGGACTCCAAGAACCCTACACAAGCTTATTATGGTTTCCCCAAGTTTTTTAAGGGAGGACGAAGTCCCTATGAGTTTTTATGTTTTGCATCTATGCTACTTTAGCAGCTAGGTTCCAGGTTGCATTTGTCTTTGTTATACTCAGTCATACACACCAATCTTGTCATATTCGACTCCAAAAACCCTAGACAAGCTTATTATGGCTTCCCCAAGTTTTGTAAGTGAGGACGAAGTCCCTATGATTGTTTTTGTATTCGATCTACGCTACTTTAGCAATCAGGATCTAGGCTGCATTTCTCTTTCTTATACTCAGTCATACACACGAATCTTGTCATATTGGACTCCAAAAACCCTACACAAGCTTATTATGGCTTCCCCAAGTTTTGTAAGTGAGGACGAAGTCCCTATGAGTGTTTTTGTATTCGATCTACGCTACTTTAGCAATCAGGATCCAGGCTGCATTTCTCTTTCTTATACTCAGTCATACACACCAATCTTGTCATATTGGACTCCAAAAACCCTACACAAGCTTATTATGGCTTCCCCAAGTTTTGTAAGTGAGGACGAAGTCCCTATGAGTGTTTTTGTATTCGATCTACGCTACTTTAGCAATCAGGATCTAGGCCGTATTTCTCTTTCTTATACTCAGTCATACACACCAATTTTGTCATATTGGACTCCAAAAACCCTACACAAGCTTATTATGGCTTCCCCAATTTTTGTAAGTGAGGACGAAGTCTCTATGAGTTTTTTTGTTTTCCATCTACGCTACTTTAGCAATCAGGATCCGGGTTGCATTTCTCTTTCTTATGCTCAGTCATACACACCAATCTTATCATATTGGACTCCAAGAACACTACACAAGCTTTTTATGGCTTCCCCAAGTTTTGTAAGGGAGGACGAAGTCCCTATGAGTGTTTTTGTATTCCATCTACGCTACTTTAGCAATTAGGATCCGGGTTGCATTTCTCTTTCTTATACTCAGCCATACACACCAATCTTGTTATATTTAACTCCAAGAACCCTACACAAGCTTATTATGGCTTCCCCAAGTTTTGTAAGAGAGGACGAAGTCCCTATGAGTTTTTTTGTTTTCCATCTACGCTACTTTAGCAATCAGGATCCGGGTTGCATTTCTCTTTCTTATACTCAGTCATACACACCAATCTTCTCATATTGGACTCCAAGAACCCTACACAAGCTTATTATGGCTTCCCCAAGTTTTGTAAGGGAGGACGAAGTCCCTATGAGTGTTTTTGTATTCCATCTACGCTACTTTAGCAATCAGGATCCGGCTTACATTTCTCTTTCTTATACTTAGTCATACACACCAATCTTGTCATATTGGACTCCAAGAACCCTACACAAGCTTATTATGGTTTCCCCAAGTTTTTTTAGGGAGGATGATATCTCTGTATTTTACCTCTTTTTAGCATACATTTGCTATGCATTTAGCTTAGTATTCACTCTTATTTACTGTCATTTGTAGTCATTTTGCATCACTTTGCATACTTAGAGTATTCTACATTAGCATAGCATGCATTCTTGCATTTTGGAGTTGTATCTGGTACATTCAGGTACTAAGGAGCAGTGCTAGAGCAGTGCAAGAGCAGTGCCAGAGCAGTGCAAGAGCAGTGCCAGAGCAGTTCCAGAGTAGTGTACTCGAGCAGTGTACTCGAGCAGAGCCAGAGCAGTGTACTCGAGCAGTGCAAGAGCAGTGCCAGAGCAGTTCCAGAGTAGTGTACTCGAGCAGTGTACTCGAGCAGAGCCAGAGCAGTGTACTCGAGCAGATTTCTGAAGAGAAGACCAAGACATACTCGACCAACCTACTCGAACAGGCTACTTGAACTGGACCTGAGAGACTTACCCGAGCAAGATGCAACCTTTGAAGAATGGACTATTCGACCAAGCCACTCGAGTACCAGCTCGAGTAGACCCTAAACCGACTTTCTATTTTGTCGTTTTGTGTACTAGGGTTTTCTACTTTTGCTATAAATAGACCTCTTAGGGCTTTGCCCAAAGGATCTCGTTTTTATCCTCTGAACAATATTTCTGCAAACTTTTGTAATCCAAATTACTTTTGATCCTTTGAGTTTTTGCAATAATTTCCTTCTGCAAAGTTGTTTATCTTGCTTTGATCTATAACATATGATGTTTTTAGCGATTTCTGGGTTTGTGCAATTTTCTGGATTTGTGTTCTTGAGCATGTCTGAGTAGTGGATTAGGGTTCTTGAGGATGGGATAGATTAGGTGTGGAATCCTTAGTTTATTTAGGTGGTTAAGTGTAGAATTGCTTGAATCCCTTCTGGATTAGTAGTACTTAGTGCTTATTCCTTTCTGATCAACTGGGATTTGAACCCAGACATTTCCACACCCACCAGGTGTTCGATGAAATGTCTGAACCAACTACTCCAGAGATTTACATACTCTAGCCCAAGAGATTGGATGTTTAGAATGTTTATTGACTATATTAGATTGAATCTTATTGCCTGCTTTGCTAGATTTCGCTAATGATGATTAGGTCTGGAACTGGTATTGCTTGAGGATCTTTGTCATGAGAGTGGATTGATCTGTAGTTGAATCTATTGTCTAGGGATAGCCTGTTTGGATTGTTAACCACCTAAGTAGATTAAGGAGACTGCTATAATCGATTACCCTATCCTCAGGACCTTTTATCTCATTTGATTTACTTGTCTCTTTACCTGTTGCTTATTGCTGCTTAGTATTGATAGTTCTTTCTCTTTATGCATGATCACTCCTGTTCTGTAGTTTTATCGTTTATGCATGATCGCTTAGGATTGTTAGATAAACAAAACAATATTCTGCTTGGCTTGACTTAGTTATCTCTGAGCATATCTTGATTGATAGTAAGAGCACCTGATTGGATTGATGACCCCTTATACTGCAATGACATGAAAGTATATTAGGGTAATTGATAGTAAAATCCTAGTATCAATTTGGCGCCGTTGCCATTTGGGTGTCTGCTTGTTACATTCAAGATTTTAGAATTGCTAAGATCAAGTTCTTTCTTTACTTTGGTTACTAACTACTCTCTTCAACTGCTTGTTTTTTGTGTTCTAGGCACTAGCTCGAGTACAAACTCACCACGTGCATGCAAACTCGTTCCAAAGGTTCTGACAATCTCATCAGCTACAAAGACAACATCAATTGTTTAGCTCGTGAGTTGAGAGAGCGTAGAGACAGAGACGGTTGTGAACAGCACAATCCAGCTGCTATGGAAGAACAAGATCAAGACAATCAGGGAGTTGGGATACCAAGGAACATTGGTGATGGTGATGCACCACGCAACCATCAACAGAGATAGGGCATCGTTCCACCTCCTGTCCAGAACCACAATTTCGAGATCAAGAGTGGATTGATCTCAATGATTCAAGGTAACAAGTTTCATGGGTTGCCTCTGGAAGATCCCTTGGATCACTTGGATAATTTTGATAGGCTCTGCAGCCTCACCAAAATCAATGGTGTTAGTGAAGACAGCTTCAAGCTGCGTCTGTTTCCCTTCTCGCTGGGAGACAAAGCACACCACTGGGAGAAGACACTACCTGCTGGCTCCATCACATCTTGGGATGATTGTAAGAAGGCATTCTTAACAAAGTTCTTCTCCAATTCAAGAACTGCACGTCTACGGAATGAAATCTCCAGTTTTACTCAAAAGCAGTCTGAATCCATTTGTGAGGCCTGGGAGAGATTCAAAGACTACAATATACAGTGTCCACACCATGGTTTCAAGAAGGCTTCACTATTCAGCACACTCTACAGGGGAGTTTTGCCCAAGATCAGAATGTTGCTAGACACTGCCTCTAATGGGAATTTCTTGAATAAGGATGTTGAGGAAGGCTGGGAATTGATAGAGAACTTAGCTCTATCCGATGGTAACCATAACGAGGATTTTGATCGCTCCAACAGAGGTATCGGAGATCCGGATGCAAAGCATAATAAGGAGATGATTCAGGCTCTCAACGACAAGCTGGATAAATTTCTGCTTACTCAACAGAAGCCAGTCCACTATATCACTGAAGAAGAGCACTATCAAATCCAAGAGGGGGAGAATACTCAGGCTGTAGAAGTCAGCTACATTCAGAACCAAGGTGGCTACAACAAGGGTGATATGTCTATAATTTGCATGATTTAAGCATTCATTCTTCATCACTTTGTCATTGTTTCAGTCACATTTCATCTCATTAGTGGTCGTTTTAGTGTGTTTTGCATACTTAGGACGTTTTTGCATTAGGATTGCATGTGCATCGCATATTTGGTTGTTTTCAGGTACTTTGGATGCTTTTGGAGTTCAAACAGAGGAAAAACAGAACAGAAATTCAGAACGCTCAATCACTCCCTCAGCCAAAGCACTCGATCGCAACCTCGGAGCCCTGACAGAGCAAAGCACTCGATCGCAACCCCAGAAACTGTCATGAAGGGCAAAACCACTCGATTACAACCCCGGAGCAATTTCAGAAGAAACCACTCGATCGCAAGATCGAGCAGAAGCTGTCATGAAGGACATATCACTCGATCACAACCCCGGAGAAGCCAGCAGCTTAGTTTCACTCGATCGCAAGCCCGGTGGGATCACCCACTCTACACCACTCGATCACCACCTCTCGTCTTCACTACAGACCACTCGATCGCAAGGTCGCTGGACCATTCCATCTCGTCTTCACTACAGACCACTCGATCGCAAGACGGAGTTCCCGAAGCCCAGTTTGATCAGTTTCACTCGATCACAGGGAAGCCCATTTCAGCCCATCAGATGCTTGATCGCAAAGTCTCGTTGTGAAGACCACTATCCCGAACTTTCCTTATTTAACTTTTTTTCGCTTATATAAGCAGCCTCTAAGGGTTTTCCCTAGGGCATCCAGTTTTTATTTTCAGTTTTTACCTAGACTCGTTTTGGTAGCCGCAGTGTGTTCTTCCAGCGACTTTGTATTTGCTTTCAAGTATTTTATAATTCAGTTTTTGTTTCACTCTTTATCATTTCTTGTTATCATGTTTTCTATCGTTTCATTGCTATTGTTTTTGATTATGTCTGAGTAGTGAATTGTATTTCTGAGGATGGGATAGAGTAGTCGTGGTTGCCCTAGTCGCTTTAGATGGTTGAGTTTAGATTGTTTGAATCCCTTCTGGATTAGTTGCGCTTATTGCTTGTTCCTTTCTGATCAACTGGAAAATGAATCTAGACATTCCCGCACCCAAAAGGTGTTTGATGGAATGTCTGATCCACTAATTCCAGAAATACTCGTCTCTATCCCAAGGTATTGGCCGTTTAGAGCGGGTGTTGGCTTTAACAAGTTGATTCGATATTGCCTGCTTAGTTAGAGATCGCTAATGGTGATTAGGTCTGTGTCTAGCTCTGCTTGAGAATTTCTATCACGGTGGTGAATTGATTTGCTTTTGAACTTGTTGTCAAGGGACAGCATCTGTGAAGTTTTGTCAACCGTCTAAATAGATTAAGGAGAACACGCTATTCGATTACCCTGTCCTTAGGAATCTCTCATCCATTTGATTGCCTGTTATCTTACCTGCTTTGTTATTCAAGTGCCTGCTATTGCTAGTTTGCATTTCGGTCTCATTTCATTTCTGTTATTTCGCATTAGGACTGTTAGAAAACAACAACTCTTTGCTTGGCTTGACTTAGCAAATTCTGATCACATCTCATCTGTTTGCATCACACTAGATTGGATTGACACCCTAAAATACTACAACGACACGATAGTGTTTTAGGTTGATGTTTTTAGGAGAAGGATGTTGAGAAACAAGTTACTCTAGTAAAGGGTTTTGAGGAACTAAAAAAGTCGAATAAATAGGCTCTGTAACAAAAGCAAAAACCATAACAAGAGCCATAGTTGTCAAAGAAAACCAAAACCCACTAGATCCATCAAGTAAAAGAAAACTTCTCCTTAGAACAGAGTCAAGGAAAAAGAAAGAGTGATTTGATCAAAGATAAGAATGAGAAAAAAAAAATACCTTGAGTGCAAAGGGTAGAACTAGGATCATCTTCTGGGCTTGAGGGTAGTACCATCTGCTGGTGTAAACACGGTTTATGTTATTGGGTAGATGAGATACTGTTCTTGTATGCATAAATTGGGTCTTACCTTTAGCATTCTCCTAAAGCTCAGTCCATTTCTTTTGAGAGTCCCCTGTCACTAAACTTGAACCACTTTAAAGGGACTGCCTTTGTCTCCTAACCTTCACCTTAAGCCAAATGAGTTCATTGATGGTGCATTGCTTGATTCACGTTCTGAAACTAACGAATGTTAAAGGGATTGGTCGATTTGAAAGCATGTGTAGGTCGAGTATAAGAGTCAGATTGAACTATAACCAGGCATGGCTAACGTTTTTGAGTAGAGATCGATCATATCGCATCCTAGAACTACCAACTTGGACCTTGATTTTATCTATTTTACCAGATGCTTTGGTTCTGAATCCCCACCTTCAAACCTCTCTTCCATCTTATGTTTACTTGTTTGCTTGAGGGCAAGCAAAGACTAAGTTTGGGGGAGTTGATATGTCTATAATTTGCATGATTTAAGCATTCATTCTTCATCACTTTGTCATTGTTTCAGTCACATTTCATCTCATTAGTGGTCGTTTTAGTGTGTTTTGCATACTTAGGACGTTTTTGCATTAGGATTGCATGTGCATCGCATATTTGGTTGTTTTCAGGTACTTTGGATGCTTTTAGAGTTCAAACAGAGGAGAAACAGAACAGAAATTCAGAACGCTCAATCACTCCCTCAGCCAACGCACTCGATCGCAACCTCGGAGCCCTGACAGAGCAAAGCACTCGATCGCAACCCTAGAAACTGTCATGAAGGGCAAAACCACTCGATCACAACCCCGGAGCAATTTTAGAAGAAACCACTCGATCGCAAGATCAAGCAGAAGCTGTCATGAAGGACATATCACTCGATCACAACCCCGGAGAAGCCAGCAGCTTAGTTTCACTCGATCGCAAGCCCGGAGGGATCACCCACTCGATCACCACCTCACGTCATCTACTCGATCGCACCACTCGATCGCAAGGTCGCTGGACCATTCCATCTCGTCTTCACTACAGACCACTCGATCGCAAGACGGAGTTCCCGAAGCCCAGTTTGATCAGTTTCACTCGATCACAGGGAAGCCCATTTCAGCCCATCAGATGCTTGATCGCAAAGTCTCGTTGTGAAGACCACTATCCCGAACTTTCCTTATTTAACTTTTTTTTCGCTTATATAAGCAGCCTCTAAGGGTTTTCCCTAGGGCATCCAGTTTTTATTTTCAGTTTTTACCTAGACTCGTTTTGGTAGCCGCAGTGTGTTCTTCCTGCGACTTTGTATTTGCTTTCAAGTATTTTATAATTCAGTTTTTGTTTCACTCTTTATCATTTCTTGTTATCATGTTTTCTATCGTTTCATTGCTATTGTTTTTGATTATGTCTGAGTAGTGAATTGTATTTCTGAGGATGGGATAGAGTAGTCGTGGTTGCCCTAGTCGCTTTAGATGGTTGAGTTTAGATTGTTTGAATCCCTTCTGGATTAGTTGCGCTTATTGCTTGTTCCTTTCTGATCAACTGGAAAATGAATCCAGACATTCCCGCACCCAAAAGGTGTTTGATGGAATGTCTGATCCACTAATTCCAGAGATACTCGTCTCTATCCCAAGGTATTGGCCGTTTAGAGCGGGTGTTGGCTTTAACAAGTTGATTCGATATTGCCTGCTTAGTTAGAGATCGCTAATGGTGATTAGGTCTGTGTCTAGCTCTGCTTGAGAATTTCTATCACGGTGGTGAATTGATTTGCTTTTGAACTTGTTGTCAAGGGACAGCTTCTGTGAAGTTTTGTCAACCGTCTAAATATATTAAGGAGACCACGCTATTCGATTACCCTGTCCTTAGGAATCTCTCATCCATTTGATTGCCTGTTATCTTACCTGCTTTGTTATTCAAGTGCCTGCTATTGCTAGTTTGCATTTCGGTCTCATTTCATTTCTGTTATTTCGCATTAGGACTGTTAGAAAACAACAACTCTCTGCTTGGCTTGACTTAGCAAATTCTGATCACATCTCATCTGTTTGCATCACACTAGATTGGATTGACACCCTAAAATACTACAACGACACGATAGTGTTTTAGGTTGATGTTTTTAGGAGAGGGATGTTGAGAAACAAGTTACTCTAGTAAAGGGTTTTGAGGAACTAAAAAAGTCGAATAAATAGGCTCTGTAACAAAAGCAAAAACTATAACAAGAGCCATAGTTGTCAAAGAAAACCAAAACCCACTAGATCCATCAAGTAAAAGAAAACTTCTCCTTAGAACAGAGTCAAGGAAAAAGAAAGAGTGATTTGATCAAAGATAAGAATGAGAAAAAAAAAATACCTTGAGTGCAAAGGGTAGAACTAGGATCATCTTCTGGGCTTGAGGGTAGTACCATCTGCTGGTGTAAACACGGTTTATGTTATTGGGTAGATGAGATACTGTTCTTGTATGCATAAGTTGGGTCTTACCTTTAGCATTCTCCTAAAGCTCAGTCCATTTCTTTTGAGAGTCCCCTGTCACTAAACTTTAACCACTTTAAAGGGACTGCCTTTGTCTCCTAACCTTCACCTTAAGCCAAATGAGTTCATTGATGGTGCATTGCTTGATTCACGTTCTGAAACTAACGAATGTTAAAGGGATTGGTCGATTTGAAAGCATGTGTAGGTCGAGTATAAGAGTCAGATTGAACTATAACCAGGCATGGCTAACGTTTTTGAGTAGAGATCGATCATATCGCATCCTAGAACTACCAACTTGGACCTTGATTTTATCTATTTTACCAGATGCTTTGGTTCTGAATCCCCACCTTCAAACCTCTCTTCCATCTTATGTTTACTTGTTTGCTTGAGGGCAAGCAAAGACTAAGTTTGGGGGAGTTGATATGTCTATAATTTGCATGATTTAAGCATTCATTCTTCATCACTTTGTCATTGTTTCAGTCACATTTCATCTCATTAGTGGTCGTTTTAGTGTGTTTTGCATACTTAGGACGTTTTTGCATTAGGATTGCATGTGCATCGCATATTTAGTTGTTTTCAGGTACTTTGGATGCTTTTGGAGTTCAAACAGAGGAGAAACAGAACAGAAATTCAGAACGCTCAATCACTCCCTCAGCCAAAGCACTCGATCGCAACCTCGGAGCCCTGACAGAGCAAAGCACTCGATCGCAACCCCAGAAACTGTCATGAAGGGCAAAACCACTCGATTACAACCCCGGAGCAATTTCAGAAGAAACCACTCGATCGCAAGATCGAGCAGAAGCTGTCATGAAGGACATATCACTCGATCACAACCCCGGAGAAGCCAGCAGCTTAGTTTCACTCGATCGCAAGCCCGGAGGGATCACCCACTCTACACCACTCGATCACCACCTCTCGTCTTCACTACAGACCACTCGATCGCAAGGTCGCTGGACCATTCCATCTCGTCTTCACTACAGACCACTCGATCGCAAGACGGAGTTCCCAAAGCCCAGTTTGATCAGTTTCACTCGATCACAGGGAAGCCCATTTCAGCCCATCAGATGCTTGATCGCAAAGTCTCGTTGTGAAGACCACTATCCCGAACTTTCCTTATTTAACTTTTTTTCGCTTATATAAGCAGCCTCTAAGGGTTTTCCCTAGGGCATCCAGTTTTTATTTTCAGTTTTCACCTAGACTCGTTTTGGTAGCCGCAGTGTGTTCTTCCTGCGACTTTGTATTTGCTTTCAAGTATTTTATAATTCAGTTTTTGTTTCACTCTTTATCATTTCTTGTTATCATGTTTTCTATCGTTTCATTGCTATTGTTTTTTATTATGTCTGAGTAGTGAATTGTATTTCTGAGGATGGGATAGAGTAGTCGTGGTTGCCCTAGTCGCTTTAGATGGTTGAGTTTAGATTGTTTGAATCCCTTCTGGATTAGTTGCGCTTATTGCTTGTTCCTTTCTGATCAACTGGAAAATGAATCCAGACATTCCCGCACCCAAAAGGTTTTTGATGGAATGTCTGATCCACTAATTCCAGAAATACTCGTCTCTATCCCAAGGTATTGGCCGTTTAGAGCGGGTGTTGGCTTTAACAAGTTGATTCGATATTGCCTGCTTAGTTAGAGATCGCTAATGGTGATTAGGTCTGTGTCTAGCTCTGCTTGAGAATTTCTATCACGGTGGTGAATTGATTTGCTTTTGAACTTGTTGTCAAGGGATAGCTTCTGTGAAGTTTTGTCAACCGTCTAAATAGATTAAGGAGACCACGCTATTCGATTACCCTGTCCTTAGGAATCTCTCATCCATTTGATTGCCTGTTATCTTACCTGCTTTGTTATTCAAGTGCCTACTATTGCTAGTTTGCATTTCGGTCTCATTTCATTTCTGTTATTTCGCATTAGGACTGTTAGAAAACAACAACTCTCTGCTTGGTTTGACTTAGCAAATTCTGATCACATCTCATCTGTTTGCATCACACTAGATTGGATTGACACCCTAAAATACTACAACGACACGATAGTGTTTTAGGATAAATTGGTAAAATTATTATTATCAAAGGGCTACAACCCCTACAAGCATGCTCATCCTAATCTATCTTACCGGAGCACGAATGTTGCAAACCCTCAAGATCAGGTTTACCCTCAGCAACAACAAAACCAGTCCAAGCCATTCATACCGTATAATCAAGGCTTTGTCCCAAAGCAGCAGTTTAGTGGCGGTTATCAACAATATAATCCACCACCCGGTTTTGCACAGCAACCCCAACAAGCTCCACCTGCACAAGATCAAGACAAGAAGCAAATGCTTCAGCAGATTCTACACGGTCAAGCAGCTGGTGATAAGAAGATGGCTGAGATTCAAAACAAAGTTGACTGCTCCTACAATGATCTACATGTCAAGATTGAGGCTCTAAACTCCAAGGTGAAGTACATGGAGAGCCAAGCTGCTTCTACTTCTGCCCCTACACATCCCGGACAACTACCCGGGAAAGCTATTCAGAATCCGAAGGAGTATGCTCATGCTATTCAACTCCGCAGTGGTCGAGAGCTGCGTGCTCGTCCTAACCAAGCTCCTGTCACTGAGGACAGTGAGATTCAAGAAGGGGAGCATTCTATTCAGAATGAAACTCAAGTAGAAGACACCACTAAGCTTGACCAAGATGCTGTACCTAGGGATCAAGCTAAGAGTCCCCAAATCGAAAAACCAACTGTTGATAAGGGTAAGAAGAAAGCTTTCGTTCCACCACCCTACAAGCCCAAAATACCATTCCCAGGAAGATTCAAGAAGGACATCATTGAGAAGTACATAGCCATGTTTGCTAAACACATCAAAGAACTTGAAGTAAGGATGCCTCTCATTGATGCTTTCATGCTAATTCCAGATTCTCACAAGTTCTTGAAAGACATGGTAATGGAGAGAATTCAGGAAGTACAAGGAATGGTTGTGTTGAGCCATAAATGCAGTGCTATCATACAGAAGAAGATCATACCAAAGAAGCTTGGGGATCCCGGCTCATTTACTCTACCTTGTTCACTAGGCCCTTTGTTCTTCAACAAATGCCTATGTGATCTAGGAGCATCTGTCAGTTTGATGCCACTCTCAGTAGCAAGAAGACTTGGATTCAACAAGTACAAGTCCTGCCATATCCAACTAATCTTAGCCGACAGATCCGTAAGAGTCCCTCATGGTATGTTAGAGGATCTACCTGTAATAATTGGAAGGGTAGAGATCCCTACAGACTTCGTTGTTCTAGAAATGGATGAAGAGCCAAAGGACCCTCTTATACTAGGGAGACCTTTCTTAGCAACTGCTGGGGCTCTCATTGATGTCAGGAGAGGTAAGATCGACTTAAACCTCGGAGAAGACTTAAAGATGACATTCGACATCACTAAAACAATGAAGAAACCCACCATAGACGGACAAGTCTTCTGGATTGAAGAGATGGATAGATTAGCCGATGAATTATTGGAAGAGCTTTCTGAAGAAGATCACTTACAGAGTGCTTTAACCAAAGACGGAGAAGACGGATATTTGCACTTGGAGACCTTGGGATATAAGAAGCTTTTAGACTCACACAAAGAAGTAGAAGGTCCAGAGTACTTTGAAGAGCTGATTGTGTCTCCAACAGAGGTTTTGGCAGTAACTGAGGACGATTTAGCAACTACTCGAGCACACTACTCGAGTAACAACTCGAGCAGACCATCTGAGGAGGCCGAAAACACACACTCGAGTATACCACTCGAGATACCATCAACTTGTGCATCAGACGACTGGTCTGAACTTGAAGCTCCGAAAGTTGATCTTAAACCGCTCCCTCAAGGTCTAAGGTACGCATTCCTTGGAACAAACTCTACTTACCCTGTGATCATTAATGCTAATTTGAATGATGATGAGGTGCATTTGCTATTGAATGAACTTAGGAAATATAGGAGAGCAATTGGTTATTCTCTGTCTGATATTAAAGGAATCTCACCTAGTTTGTGCATGCATAGGATCCATCTTGAAAATGAATCTTACTCTAGCATTGAACCACAGAGAAGGCTAAATCCTAATCTTAAAGAAGTAGTTAAGAAGGAGATACTTAAACTATTGGAAGCGGGTGTAATCTACCCTATTTCAGATAGCACTTGGGTATCTCCGGTTCACTGTGTACCTAAGAAGGGTGGAATGACTGTTATAAAAAATGATAAAGATGAATTGATTCCTACTAGAACTATAACAGGACATAGAATGTGCATTGATTATAGAAAGCTAAATGCTGCATCTAGAAAAGATCACTTTCCTTTACCGTTTATTGATCAAATGCTAGAAAGGCTAGCTAATCACCCATACTACTGCTTTCTTGATGGATATAGTGGTTTCTTTCAAATACCAATTCACCCTAATGATCAAGAGAAAACTACTTTTACTTGCCCTTATGGAACTTTTGCATATAGAAGAATGCCTTTTGGATTATGTAATGCACCTGCTACGTTTCAGAGGTGTATGACTTCAATATTCTCGGATTTAATTGAGGAGACGGTGGAAGTCTTTATGGACGATTTCTCAGTCTATGGCTCCTCCTTCTCCTCTTGTTTGTTAAATCTATCCAGGGTTCTGACAAGGTGTGAGGAAACCAATCTAGTGCTAAACTTGGAGAAGTGCCATTTCATGGTCAGAGAGGGTATAGTACTGGGACACAAGATATCAGAGAAAGGGATTGAGGTTGATAAAGCCAAGATAGACGTTATGGTACAGTTGCAGCCTCCGAAAACTGTCAAGGATATCAGAAGCTTTCTGGGTCATGCTGGTTTCTACAGGAGATTTATCAAGGACTTCTCAAATATTGCTAGACCACTTACCCGACTTCTCTGCAAGGAGACCGAATTCGTCTTTGATGAAGAGTGTATGAGAGCTTTCCACCAGATTAAAGAAGCTCTAGTATCTGCTCCAATCGTCCAAGCACCAAACTGGGATCATCCTTTTGAGATCATGTGTGATGCTTCAGACTATGCAGTTGGAGCTGTGTTGGGTCAGAAGATAGATAAGAAGTTTCATGTCATCTACTATGCGAGTAGGACGTTAGACGATGCTCAAGGGAGATATGCTACAACAGAGAAAGAGTTGCTGGCTGTAGTCTTTGCATTTGAGAAGTTTAGAAGCTACCTGGTAGGTTCTAAAGTGATAGTCTACACAGATCATGCAGCGTTGAGACACATCTATGCTAAGAAGGATACCAAGCCTAGACTGCTGAGATGGATTTTGTTACTTCAAGAGTTTGATATGGAGATTGTTGATAAGAAGGGTATAGAGAACGGAGTAGCTGATCACTTGTCCAGAATGCGGATTGAAGATGAAATCCCTATTGACGATTCAATGCCTGAAGAGCAGCTGTTAGCCATCAAGAGTTACGAAATAGTGTACAACAAGAAGGAAATCGAAGTAGCATGTGCGGTCAAGGAAGAAGAGCTTCCATGGTATGCTGACCTTGTGAATTACCTTATATGTGGAGAAATCCCCAAATACCTTGATGCTTACCAGAAGAAGAAGTTCTTTAGAGACATCAACCATTACTACTGGGATGAACCTTATTTGTATAAGAAGGGTACTGATGGCCTATTTAGAAGGTGTATTGCTGAAGAGGAAGTTCAAGGAGTGCTGGAACACTGTCATGGTTCTGCTTATGGCGGTCACTTTGCTACCTTCAAGACAGTACAGAAGGTTCTCCAAGCCGGCCTTTGGTGGCCTTCCATGGATTCATTGCTAAATGTGATCCCTGCCAGAGAATGGGGAACATAACTAGGAGAAATGAAATACCGCAGAACCCTATCCTAGAGGTTGAAGTCTTTGATGTGTAGGGAATTGATTTCATGGGACCATTCAATCCTGCTTCCTATGGTAATAAGTACATCCTTGTTGTTGTGGACTACGTCTCCAAATGGGTTGAGGCCATTGCTTCTCCAACTAATGATCATAAGGTTGTCTTGAAGCTGTTCAAGAGCATCATTTTTCCCAGATTTGGTGTACCTAAAGCAGTGATCAGTGACGGTGGCTCTCATTTCATCAATAAGGTCTTTGAGAGCCTGTTAAAGAAGCATGGTGTGAAGCACAAGGTAGCTACTCCTTACCATCCTCAGACCAGCGGGCAAGTAGAAGTATCCAACCGACGGATCAAAGCCATACTTGCTAGGGTTGTTGGTGTTTCAAGGAGAGATTGGTCTACCAAGTTAGACGATACACTTTGGGCTTACCGAACTGCTTACAAGACACCAATAGGAAGGACTCCATTCCAGATGCTGTATGGGAAGTCATGTCACCTTCCGGTTGAAGTTGAGTATAAGGCCATCTGGGCTACCAAGTTGCTGAATCTGGATATAAAAGAAGCTCAAGAGAAGAGATCGGTTGATCTGCACGAACTCGAGGAAATAAGGCCGGAAGCTTATGAAAGTTTAAAAGTGTATAAGGAGAGAACAAAAGCTTTCCATGACAAGAAGATTACACCAAAAGACTTCAAGGTTGGAGACCAAGTCTTACTGTTCAACTCCAGACTCAAGTTATTTCCCGGAAAGCTCAAATCGAGATGGTCCGGTCCTTTCACTATCAAAGAAGTTCTACCATTTGGTACAGTATCACTGTTTGCTAAGGATGGTACAGAGTTTAGAGTGAACGGCCAAAGACTCAAGAAGTATCTTGCAGACAGTATCATTCCTGAAGGAGCAACAGTTCATCTTTAGGAACCTCTCAGCATTTAAAAGGGAGTAAGAAAAGTCAAGCTAAAGACTTTAAACAAGCTCACTTGGGAGGAATTCCCAAGTTTATCTCTGTAAATAATGCTTTATTTCTTGTTATTTTTAATGTGTTTCTTTAGTGTTTTTGATTTACAGGCAAAAAGAGGAAGGTTTTGGTTCAGGAAAAGCTCAGAAATTTTTTGCAGAAACGCTACAGTACTCGAGTACTGTACTCGAGTACACCACCCGAGCACACTCCTGAGCAGCAACCCGAGCCCACTGTTCCAAGAGCATCCCAGCCAGTACCTTGGAGCTACACGAGTGAGAGCGTGGATCACTACGTCTCTGCTTTCTTTACTTAGACCAGGTAACAACTCTACTTCACCATTGTTTATATCATCTTTCATTTTGTTTATCTATTGGTTTGCCCTGAGTACTCTCTTCCAAGCTTTTGTTACACAGAGGACTGTGTAATTTAAGTTTGGGGGAGGGCTCAGGGAGTATTTGACATTGTGTTTTCTGTTCTTATTTCAAATTTTGCATCATATAATCTGCATTGCATCTAAGGCATAGAAAAAACCAAAAAATTTGAAAAATTTATGAAAATGATTTCACAAAAACAAAGTGTTCATATAGCTTGCATTGTCATTTTAGGGTTGTTTTAGTATGCTTTCACTTAGGGCTGTTGCATCATGCATTTGCATTGGAGATTATGATGATTATAACCTTGTAAATATGCTTATTCACTAAGTAGAACTCAGTGCCCAGGTTGTTAGTTCTCTAATGCATAATAGATTGAACTTGAAGTAAGACCGCACCATCTTTTGAATTCAACGCTTGATTTTCTTGTTCTTAGTCGAAACTCGCTTTGATCTGATGCCATTCCCTATCAATTTGAACTTGAATTTTGACTTATAATTATCATGCTGTGCATTGTGCTATGAACTCATGGATACCTTAAAATACTTGGACTTTCTTTTACCTTTTGATCACTCTTGCTAGTCCAAGTAGCTGACTCCCATCTTTGGAGCAGTTATTCCCTACCTTAAGCCTTAACCTTCTTTCAAGCCATTTATCATTTGTGTGTGACTGTGAGGCCTTATTTCGATTGAGCTTGGTAGAAAGTGTTAGGTCTGTACCGACAAGGATAGTATCTCATGTAGTTCTAGTTCACGTTATATGGACTAGATAGGACTAGGTGGGTGCTTAATTCTGGGTTTGGGTTGTGCTTAAAAGAAAGAAAAGGTTGTGTTCATCACTAAAAGAAAAGAAAAGGGAAATGAGTCCTTAGGAGAAGTAGCTAAAGTAAAATAAAGTCTAGTAAAGGATTTGGGAGTGTTAAAGTAAAGAAAAGGGTTCTGTAATAGCTTAAAGAGAAAGGCCAAAAAGCCTTGTGTTATAAGAAGAAAGAAAAAGGAACCCTAGTTGTTAAAGAAATCCTAATCCGCTAGACAGAGCAAAGAAAAAGAAAGCTTCTCCTAAGATAGAAAGCAAGGAAAAGAAGAGAATGATTTGATTAAGAGTCTGGAAATGCTTTGAATGCAAAAGGGTAGAGTTTAAGTTCATGTTCTGGGATTAGAAATAGGACTTCCATTTGGATTGATATTGATTACATTCTGGGTAGATGGGGTCTTATCCTTGTATGCATAACTTGGAACTCACCTTTAGCATTCTACTAAAGCTCAATCATTCTTGAGAGATCCCCTGTTACGATTTAAACCAGATCTTTAAGGGACCATCTTTGTCTCTTGACCTCTACCCTTAAACCAAATGACTTCATATCCATTGCATTGTATGATCCACGGTTCTCACTTAATCAATGTTAAAGGGAATGTGCTGAGGTGATTGCTTGAATTGATTAAGGCAGAAGTTAGGTTGAGATGTGAAGGAGATGGCTAAAGTTTTAAAGTAGAGATCAGTCAACCTTGCATTCTAGAATTAGCAACCTGGACATTGAATTCACTTACTCTATATGCATGTTTTGGTTCTGAATCCCCACCTTCAAACCTCTTCTCCAGCTTAGTTCTATTTGTTTGCTTGAGGGCAAGCAAAAGCTAAGTTTGGGGGAGTTGATATCTCTGTATTTTACCTCTTTTTAGCATACATTTGCTATGCATTTAGCTTAGTATTCACTCTTATTTACTGTCATTTGTAGTCATTTTGCATCACTTTGCATACTTAGAGTATTCTACATTAGCATAACATGCATTCTTGCATTTTGGAGTTGTATCTGGTACATTCAGGTACTAAGGAGCAGTGCCAGAGCAGTGCAAGAGCAGTGCCAGAGCAGTTCCAGAGTAGTGTACTCGAGCAGTGTACTCGAGCAGAGCCAGAGCAGTGTACTCGAGCAGTGCAAGAGCAGTGCCAGAGCAGTTCCAGAGTAGTGTACTCGAGCAGTGTACTCGAGCAGAGCCAGAGCAGTGTACTCGAGCAGATTTCTGAAGAGAAGACCAAGACATACTCGACCAACCTACTCGAACAGGCTACTCGAACTGGACCTGAGAGACTTACCCGAGCAAGATGCAACCTTTGAAGAATGGACTACTCGACCAAGCCACTCGAGTACCAGCTCGAGTAGACCCTAAACCGACTTTCTATTTTGTCGTTTTGTGTACTAGGGTTTTCTACTTTTGCTATAAATAGACCTCTAAGGGCTTTTGTAATCCAAATTACTTTTGATCCTTTGAGTTTTTGCAATAATTTCCATCTACAAAGTTGTTTATCTTGCTTTGATCTATAACATATGATGTTTTTAGCGATTTCTGGGTTTGTGCAATTTTCAGGGTTTGTGTTCTTGAGCATGTCTGAGTAGTGGATTAGGGTTCTTGAGGATGGGATAGATTAGGTGTGGAATCCTTAGTTTATTTAGGTGGTTAAGTGTAGAATTGCTTGAATCCCGTCTGGATTAGTAGTACTTAGTGCTTATTCCTTTCTGATCAACTGGGATTTGAACCCAGACATTTCCACACCCACCAGGTGTTCGATGAAATGTCTGAACCAACTACTCCAGAGATTTACATACTCTAGCCCAAGAGATTGGATGTTTAGAATGTTTATTGACTATATTATATTGAATCTTATTGCCTGCTTTGCTAGATTTCGCTAATGATGATTAGGTCTGGAACTGGTATTGCTTGAGGATCTCTGTCACGAGAGTGGATTGATCTGTAGTTGAATCTATTGTCTAGGGATAGCCTGTTTGGATTGTTAACCACCTAAGTAGATTAAGGAGACTGCTATAATCGATTACCCTATCCTCAGGATCTTTTATCTCATTTGATTTACTTGTCTCTTTACCTGTTGCTTATTGCTGCTTAGTATTGATAGTTCTTTCTCTTTATGCATGATCACTCCTGTTCTGTAGTTTTATCGTTTATGCATGATCGCTTAGGATTGTTAGATAAACAAAACAATATCCTGCTTGGCTTGACTTAGTTATCTCTGAGCATATCTTGATTGATAGTAAGAGCACCTGATTGGATTGATGACCCCTTATACTGCAATGACATGAAAGTATATTAGGGTAATTGATAGTAAAATCCTAGTATCAGAGGAAGAAGTCCCTATGAGTTTTTTTTGTTTTCCATCTACGCTACTTTAGCAATCAGGATCCGAGTTGCATTTCTCTTTCTTATACTCAGTCATACACACCAATCTTCTCATATTGGACTCCAAGAACCGTACACAAGCTTATTATGGCTTCCCCAAGTTTTGTAAGGGAGGACGAAGTCCCTATGAGTGTTTTTGTATTCCATCTACGCTACTTTAGCAATCAGGATCCGGGTTGCATTTCTCTTTCTTATACTCAGTCATACACACCAATCTTGTCATATTGGACTCCAAGAACCCTACACAAGCTTATTATGGCTTCCCCAAGTTTTGTTAGGGAGGACGAAGTCCCTATGAGTTTTTTTTTGTTTTCCATCTACGCTACTTTAGCAATCAGGATCCGGGTTGCATTTCTCTTTCTTATACTCAGTCATAAACACCAATCTTCTCATATTGGACTCCAAGAACCATAAACAAGCTTATTATGGCTTCCCCAAGTTTTGTAAGGGAGGACGAAGTCCCTATGAGTTTTTTTGTTTTCCATCAATGCTACTTTAGCAATCAGGATCCGGGTTGCATTTCTCTTTCTTATGCTCAGTCATACACACCAAACTTATCATATTGGACTCCAAGAACACTACACAAGCTTTTTATGGCTTTCCCAAGTTTTGTAAGGGAGGACGAAGTCCCTATGAGTTTTTTTGTTTTGCATCTATGCTACTTTAGCAGCTAGGTTCCAGGTTGCATTTGTCTTTCTTATACTCAGTCATACACACCAATCTTGTCATATTCGACTCCAAAAACCCTAAACAAGCTTATTATGGCTTCCCCAAGTTTTGTAAGTGAGGACGAAGTCCCTATGAGTGTTTTTGTATTCGATCTACGCTACTTTAGCAATCAGGATCCAGGCTGCATTTCTCTTTCTTATACTCAGTCATACACACGAATCTTGTCATATTGGATTCCAAAAACCCTACACAAGCTTATTATGGCTTCCCCAAGTTTTGTAAGTGAGGACGAAGTCCCTATGAGTGTTTTTGTATTCGATCTACGCTACTTTAGCAATCAGGATCCAGGCTGCATTTCTCTTTCTTATACTCAGTCATACACACCAATCTTGTCATATTGGACTCCAAAAACCCTACACAAGCTTATTATGGCTTCCCCAATTTTTGTATGTGAGGACGAAGTCCCTATGAGTTTTTTTGTTTTCCATCTACGCTAGTTTAGCAATCAGGATCCGGGTTGCATTTCTCTTTCTTATGCTCAGTCATACACACCAATCTTATCATATTGGACTCCAAGAACACTACACAAGCTTTTTATGGCATCCCCAAGTTTTGTAAGGGAGGACGAAGTCCCTATGAGTGTTTTTGTATTCCATCTACGCTACTTTAGCAATTAGGATCCGGGTTGCATTTCTCTTTCTTATACTCAGCCATACACACCAATCTTGTCATATTGAACTCCAAGAACCCTACACAAGCTTATTATGGTTTCCCCAAGTTTTTTAAGGGAGGACGAAGTCCCTATGAGTTTTTTTGTTTTCCATCTACGCTACTTTAGCAATCAGGATCCGGGTTGCATTTCTTTTTCTTATACTCAGTCATACACACCAATCTTGTCATATTGGACTCCAAGAACCCTACACAAGCTTATTATGGTTTCCCCAAGTTTTTTAAGGGAGGACGAAGTCCCTATGAGTTTTTCTGTTTTGCATCTATGCTACTTTAGCAGCTAGGTTCCAGGTTGCATTTGTCTTTGTTATATTCAGTCATACACACCAATCTTGTCATATTCGACTCCAAAAACCCTAAACAAGCTTATTATGGCTTCCCCAAGTTTTGTAAGTGAGGACGAAGTCCCTATGAGTGTTTTTGTATTCGATCTACGCTACTTTAGCAATCAGGATCTAGGCTGCATTTCTCTTTCTTATACTCAGTCATACACACAAATCTTGTCATATTGGAGTCCAAAAACCCTACACAAGCTTATTATGGCTTCCCCAAGTTTTGTAAGTGAGGACGAAGTCCCTATGAGTGTTTTTGTATTCGATCTACGCTACTTTAGCAATCAGGATCCGGCTTGCATTTCTCTTTCTTATACTCAGTCATACACACCAATCTTGTCATATTGGACTCCAAGAACCCTACACAAGCTTATTATGGTTTCCCCAAGTTTTTTAAGGGATGACGAAGTCCCTATGAGTTTTTTTTGTTTTGCATCTATGCTACTTTAGCAGCTAGGTTCCAGGTTGCATTTATCTTTCTTATACTCAGTCATACACACCAATCTTGTCATATTCGACTCCAAAAACCCTCAACAAGCTTATTATGGCTTCCCCAAGTTTTGTAAGTGAGGACGAAGTCAATAGCACAGGCCGTGCATCAGAGAAACCTCTGCTAACGG
>NW_003302551.1:9262091-9314094 GCF_000004255.2 Arabidopsis lyrata subsp. lyrata
TTGATATGCATCAGTTTAAATCAGCAATTGATATAGAGGCGAGGCAAATCCTAATCTTATATTTTGTATAACCCGAACAATGAAACAAAAGAAAAGGATAGAGAGGAAGAAGTATGAAGATATCTTCACATGTGTGTAATCATGCCGTGGATATGACAGAGTCTTTCTCACATGGATTGTTTAATGGTTACCCGTCTGTTGAATATTTGAAGATTTCATATATTGACTGATCAAATCAACAATTTAACGAACAAACTTTTTTCACATGATGATTATTGATTTATATATACGATAATACGAACACAAGTAGATAGAGTTTGGTGATATAACACTTGAAATAAGGAGAATCTAACGCTCTACATCTACTTATTATCTTTGTAAACTTTATACCCTAGTTTGTTAATTAGTGGCAATGAGTTGTTATGGACTAAAACATAACCCCTTTTAAAGCTTTTGTAGATCTCGTTTCCTTTTGACTATTAACACCAATATAAAACCTTTTAAAAAGAGCAAAAAGAGAGTATTCAATTTGAAGAGCACAAAAAAGTGTGTAGTAGACGAAGTGCTGAAAATTGTACAAAAAGAAAGAAAGTAAAATTGTTTTTCGCATTTGTTCTTAAAACCACTCTTTTCGGTTGCTTCTCTACTATTAAATCCATTCTTAACTTGATAAGACGTGTTTATTCACTGATTTTTAAGAGAAATTGCCTTAAATGGCACTAAATGAAGTTTTTGGGACATAATTAGCATCTAAATGTTTTTGTGACACACACATATCATTTCTCCTTTATTTTTAATTATAACCAATAATATAATTAAGAGAAAATAAAGAGAAAATAGATCTCATCGTGAGATAACGCACGACCATCGACAGCCATTTCCGATGAAGCTTCCGAGCTCCGACGACATTTCTGACGAAGCTTCGAGCTCTGATCTGCATTTCCGACGAGGCTTCATAGATTTGATCTTCAATCAGTTATTAAATCGATCTCTTTCTCCAGAAATTTCCAATTTCTTCATCTTCTTCTTCACCAATTTTGTTGACAAAATTAGACGAGTACTGTTGTTTAATGGCGTTCTTCTTCACCATTGTTGTTTACTGTTGTTTAATGGCGTTCAATTTGTGAATTGATTCGTGAATTTGTTGATTCAATTGATTTTCAACACCTATGACATATTTGCCTCTTTGAATCGATTTTGAACAGCTACTCTTGTTATCTCAGGAATGTACCATCCACAAACATGAAAAAACGAGCCTAATCTCTGAAATAATTGTAAGTCTTGTCCAAGTATTTGAAAGTTTTGCAGATTTTTAGTGTTCTTATACTATATGGATCTTCTAGTTTCTTCATTGTATTTGGTTGTTGCTTTCTTTAGGTATGGTGTAGATATGGTGGAGATATACTCTGTTTGTGGGAAGTGGAAACAAAATGAAAAGCTTCAGTGGGATTTCTTAGTAGACACAGAGAAAGGTGGATCCCTTTGTGAGGTAGATGAGAATATTTCATACAAGGGATTAGTTGAGAGTGTTATTGAAAATTTCGGACTTGAGTGTTTAGTCAAAGATATTTCTCTTAGCTATGAACTTCCCCCAAAGCTGATGTTAGAAGATTCTCTACCAATACATGTTCGGAATGATCGTCAAGTTTGCACTTTCATCAAGAAGAAACAAGGAGATCCTGAAATAATTCGTTTGTGTGTAACGGTAAGTAAAAACGTATATGACTCTTTCTTATATTAACTATGGTCAGACTTACACTACATACTAAATTCTTTTCATTTGATTTTCTGGCAGGAACTTCATCGATCAACTGGAAGTGACATCTCATTTTTTGTGCCACCAAGTGATACATGTTCATTGGCTGAAAAAGGACAGGGCAATGATTCATTATTTTTGCCTCATGCTCGAGATTCTGCTGTGATTCCTATAGGAAGTTCACATTCAACGGCTGCACAAGAAAATCAGAAGGTAAAAACTCAATTTCATAGGTTTTAGGAAAGATACATTTAGTTTTGGATGCCCTTCCTAAATACTGCAATATACAGATATGATCGGAACTAGTCGTCTTTGTTTTTTAATTTGAACTGTTTGTTCATATGCCTATCTCTTTTTGTGTTTGTAGGAACCTCATCCTTTAGTTGGAACTTCTTCTATCTCTGCTGCACATGGAATCCAGAAGGTAAATACTCAATTTCATAGGTTTTAGGAAAGATACATTTAGTTTTAAGATGACCTTCCTAAATACTGCAATATACATCATAGTGCACTTATCTTTTCGGTTAACTGTCCTGAGAGAATTCCACAGTTAAGCGTGTTTGGGCTGGAGTAGTTTCAGGATGGGTGATCTTCCGGGAAGTGATTGTCAGGACTTTGTGAGTGAGGACAAAACACAGGGAAAGATCATGTGGTGATTTGTAGGGTCGGTAAACAAGTCTTTAAAGCCTCTCAGACGTAACGGACCGACCGTCGAACAGGGGTGGGCCGATGGGCCCGAGAGAGGACGTGAGGCCCACTGGTAGGGACGGTCGGGGTGCTACAAGTGGTATCAGAGCCGAACCTTGTCGAGTGTGGAGTCAAGAGAGCCCAAGCACGCTTAACTGTGGAGTTCTCTCAAGACAGTTGACCGAAAAGATAAGTGCACTTTGGTGACATACGTGGCCAAATCAATTTTTTTAAACCTCTCCGCATGCACCACCATATTCCTGAAACCGGGGTGTTACAGTAATTGCTTTAAAAGTCACTATTGAGTGAACTTATACTCAATTCATTACTGTATAACCTGAAAACACAAATCAATCATTCTAAAATAAGCAAAATTAAATAATATGTGTTTATAGTTCATAGAAAAATAAATCACAAAATATGTAGCACGGGAAACAAAAATCAAAGTCGCATAATAGTTAATTCGTTTGAAATTAAATCCTGATAATGTGATCGATGTTCAATATTTATATTTTAATGTGCAGGACAAACCGTCATAAATACCTTCTAAAATTTTATATTTTCAATTGGAAAATTTCCAATTAAAAATTTTCGATGCATATTTAAATTTTTATCTACCAAGATTTATAAATATAGAAAAGTAAGCGTTCTATATGTCATTAAAGGTAATTATATATGTATTTTATATTTCTAAAATTTACATTTCTTTAATGTCCATATAGCTTGTGTTTTTTTTTTCTTTTTTACAAAAATCTTAATATAAAAACTATTATAATTTTAAGAATGTTAACTTACGAGGTGGCTAATTGCGGTCGGTTAAAAACTTAGGTGCAAGCTTTCAAAAACTTGTGGGTCGATTGAGAGAGTAAGACAAGAACCCATCATGAGTTCTTACCAATATTTATAAATTAAATTTTGCAAATTCAAAAATTTAGAAAATTCATTAGGAGTTCTTAATTTCTATCTTCTCTAGTGGTAGAACCTCATTAGGGTCCTCTTAAAAATTTAAATTTTGAAAATTTGTGTTTTAAGTGTTTTGGTAAAAACATTTATGTGTTTTGGTTATTAAGAATTTGAATGTTTTTATTGCCAAAAAAAAAAATGAATGTTTTTATTGCCAAAAAAAAAAATTGAATGTTTTGAAGGGATTTGGCTCTTAAAAATTTGAAGTGTTTTGGTTGTTAAAAATTTGAAGTGTTTTTAAGTGTTTGGTTCTTTAGAAATTTGGTTACAACACATATCTAGCAAAGTATATGAACATTTGAGTGTATGAACAAAAACATTTGGTTACAACACATAAAATAAATTTTTGACACGAGCATGGCCTTATACATTGATGAGATCATGGCCAAGCATAAAGGGTATGATAGTAGAAAACAAAATGGAGAAAAAGTTTGAAAATTTGGAAAATGAAATAAAACATCTCATATATAGTCTTGAGGAATTTACAACACCTGACATAAATGGGTGATATTTTGAGCTAAAAAAAAGACCAGAGAGAGAGGAAGAAGAAGATATGTTAAATGAATTTCGAAAAAAAACGACATAGATTAATGGATTAAAGTCTAGGGGGTGTCGGTTTTGCTCTACTTTTAGGTGTTTCAATCAATACAATAAAAACAACATAAGTCTCTCTAGTGCTGACACCTCAACATTTTGGAGTATTCTGGGACTGACAACTCATTAAAATCGCCAACCAATCAAAACATTTCGATTAATACAACTCATACTTCTCAACCAATAATAACTCTTTCCAATTTCACATAACTTAATAATTATTAAATTAAACTCAAGTCGAAGCCCAAGCCCAATTGGTTTAAACTTTTAAAAGAACAACCTAATAATTAATTAAAATAAAAACATCTCAATGCCTAAATTTCTATTAAGAAAATCAATTTAACGTAAGGTGCTTATTAATCATTTTGTAGGTAGTCACACCATTATATGTTTTTTCAAACACGTAAGCTAACATAATTTTTTTTTTTTTCTAAATGCAAAACATGGTTTCTTTTAAAAAGAAGAAAATTGATAGCTTCACGAATGGAGGTAGGTACCAAAAAAAAATTACAAAGAAAAAAAAACTCGTAAAAATATTTAAATTTGAAAATAAATAAAAAACAATATTTCAAAAGTACATATACTTTTCTTCTTAAAGTGCATAAATTTCTATGTTTTGTTTCATCGGTAATTTTAACTTGAAGTCTCAGTTGATGAATCACATAAAAAACTCCATGATCCAAGTGTAAAAGAAAATATGAGTGGTCGATTGAGGAAAAAAAAAGAGAATCATGAAGAATGGGGAAAGAAAGTTTGTGAAGGCTGAAATTCGGAAGAAATTGAGGATATGATATAGAAGAGATCTAATAGGCAAATGGATTGGAGAAAGTTTGCTTACTTAAACTCAAATTTAGATTTTTAATCATTATTCAATGTTTTCAGCTTTACTAAAAAAAAAAAAATCTAAAAAATAGCTCACGGGTTTGATTGAAGCTCTTGGAGCTTCTTAGAAATTCAAAAAAAATTGGCACGATAAATAATCAAACACATGTAGGATTCAAATATTGCTTGTGTACCATAAATGATTTTAACAAAAATCATCTAAAGTTCTTGAAGTATAATAGTCGCTGAAAAAATATTTATATATATCACAATATAAAAAAGGGAAATTGTTAATAATGCCCTCTTTCATATGCTCTTTTTTACTAATACCTCTTTCAGTTGGTAATTTTTAAAAATGCCCCTTTAAAATGTCTAAACTGACCAAAATACCCTTCCTTTTTTTAACCCTAGAATCAGATTTTTTTGTTGTTGTCTCCCTCTCTCTTTCTCTCCCACGAGCGGCGATCTCTCTCTCTCTCTCTCTAATCCTAGATTTAGATCTGTTTCTATCGATCAACACAATCGAACGGCGATCTACTCCTAGATCTGTTTCTATATTCTTGGATTTGTTCTCTCCCTTGTATTGTATTCGATTTCCAACTTCGAATGATTTTCAAGCGTTTCAATCCAGATCTGTGGGGTTCGATTTTGCAAGCGAGATCTATATCACTCTCCATCTGTGTTCGTCTCTGTCAATTCCAGGTAACCGATCTCTGTCTTTTAGAAGCTTTTTTCAAGCGAAATCTGTATATCATCTCTGATTTATTTCACTTCTGGATTTTACAACGTATTTTAAAGGTTGTAATATGCTTTTAAAAAGGTTTTACAAGGTATTTTAAAGAGTTTACAAGGTATTGTAAAGGTTTTACAAGGTATTTTAAAGAATTTAAAAGGTTTTACAATGTATTTTAAAGGTTTTAAAAGGTTTTACAATGTATTTTAAAGGTTATTTCAAAGGTTTAAAAAAGTTTTACAAGGTATTTTAAAGGTTTTAAAAGGGTTTACAAACTATTTTAAAGGAACAAAAACAACAATCGCTTTTGAAATCGAAATTGAAACCGTGAAATCAAACTTACGCTGAAGAATAAGAGATTAAAGAGGATTTTTGTGTGATTACAGAAAATTGAGATCCAGATCTGAGAGATTTCATCATATTGACAGAAGAAAAATGTCGAAATACAGAAACATGACAAATCTAGCGACGAAATCGAGTTTTGGATAAATCAAGGGCGAAGATTCTCTCTCAATCGCTGGATCTCCTCTTGTGAGAAGATGATTGATCTCGGCGGCGGCAGCGTAGTCGACGGCGGTGTGGGTGATGGGAGTTAGGGTTTCTTATTTAGGTTAAATTCATTAAGGGTAAAATAGTCCAAATGAGATAACCTTTTAGAGAAGGGGCAATTTTGAAAATGGACATGAGAAAAGTGGTATTTTTGCTAATCCCCGTATAAAAAATCTAACATTTGTAAGAAATTAAACATATAATAAAACGTAAAATAAAACAAACAAATACAAAAATTGATTATAAGGTAAATTGCTTCCGTAAAAGTAAGATATAAAAGTAATTTATTAATGTATTTATATATAAACTTATAAAATAAAAACAACTAATATACAAGCAAAGGTAAAATACAAAATCCGTGGAACCTTTTAAAATTTCTACCAGAAATACTTATATTAAAACAAACTTTATTTACAAAAACTACTTGAGGCTTCAATTATTTGTTAAATTCACTTTTGTTTTCTAGAAACCACTTGTTATCAAACAATTTCTTCAAAAATAATTTTTTAATTAGCCCCGCAGCGTAGTGCGGGTTTCGATCTAGTTAAGTCTTAAACATGTCATTAGTGAGGTGGCAGCTACGTTATCTACAGTAAACGGAGCGTTAACGACGTCTCGTGATATATCTGTTTTGGCACGGAATAGAAAGATGAGATAGTGAATTTGAATTTTGAGTTAGTTTGGGTATGTATTTGCACACATGTACAGTTGAGGTATGAATCGAACATATGTAGTGAGATTAGGTATGAAAAAAAACGTTTTTCCCATATATGGATGATATTTTGAGCTAAAAAAAGACCAGAGATAGAGAGGATGAAAATTATTTAGTTACAAGAATGAGAGATTGAAGGAAGGACGTGGTCTGTGTTAGATTCTTTTGATATCCTTCATTTGAATTCATGAATGGCCTCAAAAAGGCTCTTCATCTTCTTCTTCCTCCTTTGATTCAGCTGCTCCCTAATATGTCTTTGTATGTGTTCTTGACCTTTTGAAACAAGCCTCCCTGAAACAGATACCAAACAATTTTCTCGAGAATTTTGAGTCTTATATTCTCAATACTACATGAAACCAAACACATGCTTAAAACATTATATCTAATCAGGTTATAGAGAATTGGTTAACCTGTCTGGTTTGAAGACCAGGTTCTTGTAAGTGAACCACTGCCATAGAAAAAACAACATAAATAAACCACATGTTAAGGTCCATCACACAAATGAAAACAAGCTACTAAACAAGTCTTAAAGATTGGAAGCAAGTCTTAAGATTCAGAGAAGCAGCAATCCATCTATGATATCATATCTCTATATGAATACACTAAATTGCAGAGGTTCGTTCCTAAATCCATAAGTGATGCGATGAATCATCTATATCCTCAACACGGATTCACTAAAGCTTGGTTCAACCGGAATCAAAGACAAGACGGTAGAAGAAGAAACTCACTCCTGTGTAACCGATGCCTACAAGTTCAAGAACACCAGGAACCAATGGAAGCCTATCGATTGAAAACATATGTTCCTCTCCTTACTCCTCCATCAAGCAAAACCGAAATCCTACCTCTAACCAACATGAACAACCTGCAGTTTCAGAAGAAGACCAGTTTGTTCATCAAGAAGAATACGCTTGTTTCACTTCCAAAGGAACCTAAACAAAACAAGTTTCATAATGTGAATTTCAATTCTCAATGTGTTACACAAAATCAGCCAATCTAAAAAATATATGAACAAAAAAAGCTATGATCATAGTTTCGAAGCAGCACGAACGCTTTTAATTGCACTTCGGTGCTTCCACAAAGCCAAATTACACAACGATTTCTTCTTCTTCTAGCTAATCCAGACTAAATGATTCACATTATTTAAGGTTGAGATTATACCTCGGCACGGGAGTGAAGCATACGACGGACAACAGATCGAACACTCTCTCGTACGCCGAAGAAAGCGCTGTGATGCCAGTGAGGATGACCTGGCTCGTGGCGGAAAGGTTGCTGAGCCACCTCGGTGTGGGAAACGAGTCCACTTAGAACCAAGAGAAGCGCGACGTATAGGAGAGAAGAAAACGAAGTTGATCGTGAATCCGATCACCTCCATGACTGAAAAATTCAACCGGAGATTTCGCTCACCTCTGAGACGGTTCTTGTTATTATACCCCTCCCTCCCCCTTATTAATGATTTAATTTTAATGAGATTATTGCTAAGAACCCCTCTTAATAGCTAAATTTTAAAAAGCTAAATTCTATCTCCATGCTATTGGGGAGGTTTTAAAGCTTTTAAGAGTCTCGAGATGGGCATTTAGTCATTATAGAGCTAAACTTTTATCTCAAAGTAATTTGATTTTTTTTTACTAATCTCGCGATACAAACAAACCAACACATTAAGTTAATATATTATATAAGATTATTATAGCGCAACTGTTTCCAACTTCTGATCATGTCATGACTAGTCCTCAGAATGAATGCTAGCTCTGATCTTCCGCTTCTTGTTACTCTTCTTCTTCTGCTTCTGCTTCACCGGCGTCTTAATGGCAGGGCTTAGAGAACTTGGGCTAAAAGAAGAAGGGGTAGCTTCAACACATCCGCCTATGATATTGAGAGGGCTCCCTCCGGTGGATAGGATTGACCAAAGCCAAACTGAACTTGCAAGAAAACGTAGATTGCCTTTTCCCTCAGGCTGTGCTAAGAGAATATTGTTCCCATTCTCTCTGAACGTGAGAAGAGTTGTGAAGTAGTGAGGGTTATCTGAGAGGTCCTTTGAGATTACCATCAAATTAGTTGAATAATAACGATGGTCCATTCTCCATATTAAAATGTCCTGAAAAATTGCTCGACATTTCGAACGACTATTTCCTGAAACAGTAAATGGGCGGGGAGAGATCAGATAAGATGGGAGAAAAAAAAAAGAGAGAATTTTAGGACTTAACCAGGTTGCTCAAGCTTGATTTGGGCGGATTCGAAGTCGACTGAGGTCTGCTTGGTAAGTGAATAAGCAACGATTGAAACCCGACCAACATAACCCGCAGTCTTGAGAGCCGATTTGATATTAGCACAGACCGAAGCAGGAGTCTGATCATCAGGGATTGGGCAATCATCCAGGTCCCAGAAGACGCCAGTCTCAGCCGCTACAAGATTTTACAGTAACGAAAACAAAAAAAGCTGTTCAGATATCCGATTGATTACTCTATGACAGGTTATATAAATTAGACACGACTTGAAACTTCAGATATGATTATATCAACAAAAATTAATCAAATGATTATCAGATCGACTAGATTTCATAACAAAAAAACGACTGAAAATCGTTAAAGAAAAAAGGATTGAATCCAATAAATTACAGTACTTGATTAGACCCGCTAGATTTAATACTACAGATCTATCAGATGTAGTATAATCAGGAATTTACAAACAAATTTCAAGGGAGAGAGGCAGAGACAGAACTTACTGTTGGACAATCCGCTGGTCGAGGAAGACATGGTTTCGACTGATGAATTAGGTTTCGACTGCGCCGGAACTGAGAGGTTTTTTATAGGGATCTTAGCATACCGACAAATTCCTATAAAACCCATTAATAAACCTAAGTCGTCTAAAATAGGCCCATTAATAAATAGGCCCATTAAACATCATTTAGCCAATACAAACTGATATATGTAATGCAATTTTTCACGAGTGATGAAGTGTTGGTACGAGCTCAAGAGGAACGTTCTTGGCGATGTTGAAAGCTCCAACTTCTCCCATGTCAATGTCTGCAATGGTCATTCCATCGGGCAGACCACATGGACCGGAGTGGTACATTATCTAAACCAAACCAAATTTATGGAGGGGACAATAAATTAAGGCGCACGATACATTTTTGATAAAGTCTTTGGTCGGCTTATTAAGGACGCGTGTCATCCGATCGCTTAGCCTGTTGAATGTTATCATGCATTTGTGGTCCATAAATGTTCCTTTCTAAATTAATTTAAATAGTTGTATTGGCTAAATGATGTTTAATGGGCCTATTTATTAATGGGCCTATTTTAGACGACTTAGGTTTATTAATGGGTTTTATAGGAATTTGTCGGTATGCTAAGATCCCTATAAAAAACCTCTCAGTTCCGGCGCAGTCGAAACCTAATTCATCAGTCGAAACCATGTCTTCCTCGACCAGCGGATTGTCCAACAGTAAGTTCTGTCTCTGCCTCTCTCCCTTGAAATTTGTTTGTAAATTCCTGATTATACTACATCTGATAGATCTGTAGTATTAAATCTAGCGGGTCTAATCAAGTACTGTAATTTATTGGATTCAATCCTTTTTTCTTTAACGATTTTCAGTCGTTTTTTTGTTATGAAATCTAGTCGATCTGATAATCATTTGATTAATTTTTGTTGATATAATCATATCTGAAGTTTCAAGTCGTGTCTAATTTATATAACCTGTCATAGAGTAATCAATCGGATATCTGAACAGCTTTTTTTGTTTTCGTTACTGTAAAATCTTGTAGCGGCTGAGACTGGCGTCTTCTGGGACCTGGATGATTGCCCAATCCCTGATGATCAGACTCCTGCTTCGGTCTGTGCTAATATCAAATCGGCTCTCAAGACTGCGGGTTATGTTGGTCGGGTTTCAATCGTTGCTTATTCACTTACCAAGCAGACCTCAGTCGACTTCGAATCCGCCCAAATCAAGCTTGAGCAACCTGGTTAAGTCCTAAAATTCTCTCTTTTTCTTTTCTCCCATCTTATCTGATCTCTCCCCGCCCATTTACTGTTTCAGGAGATTATAATGAAAAATTACACACTATCTCTGGTGACGTTTTTATGTGGGCAATGACTCATTTATATGTACCAACAAATCTTCTGATAATCTCAGAAGACTTTGACTACGCCGATGTTCTTATGATCATAAAAAAGCAACACAATAATATTATCTTAGCATTTCCTCATGACACACCATCAGAAATGCTACGTAGTACTGCAAGTTCATTGTGGCTCTGGGCTGACCTATCAGCTGGTGGGAGCCCTCGCAATTGCAAAAGCGGGAGCGTACAAGTGTCTCTACCTCCTACCAAAAAGAAGAAGCAGATGAAGCTGGGGTTAAAACCCTGTCAGAAAAAGCGGAAGAGCAGTTCTAATACTAAGCTTGAGAACTAGTCATGACACTATCACAAGGAGTGTTCTTATGTTTCTTCTTAGGCTTTATCTTAGTAGTACCTTCTTCCTCCCAAGTAAAACTTATGAACTTGTTGCTGTATCTTGTTATATTTGAATTGCCATTTATTAAATGCATCTAGGACTTTTATTGTTCTCTTTCAATTGTGAGAACCTATTGAAATTGGATAGCATAAATTGCAAAGTCAAAGACCAAACAGCACAAATAAAAAGCAATGTTTTTTCATTCACAGGTTCAGAGGTCTATACTATAAACTACTTAGTAATTTCTTCGAGATTTCATCCATTGGATCATACTGATTATTGACTTTAACGTTCACGTTCTCTTATACAAAAGATTCTCTCCCTCCAGATTCTTTGATCTGCCGTCTTCTTGATAAAGACCACTTCAATGAAAAATTTGAAAGAACAGAAACATAATATTGAAGATAATAAAATGACTACTTCATTGGAAAAAAAAAACATGGATTAATAAAAGTTATATTGAAGATAAAAACATGAATATACTTGATTCATAAGCTAGGCATGATAATGAAAAACCAAACTGATATATGTAATGCAATTTTTCACGAGTGATGAAGTGTTGGTACGAGCTCAAGAGGAACGTTCTTGGCGATGTTGAAAGCTCCAACTTCTCCCATGTCAATGTCTGCAATGGTCATTCCATCGGGCAGACCACATGGACCGGAGTGGTACATTATCTAAACCAAACCAAATTTATGGAGGGGACAATAAATTAAGGCGCACGATACATTTTTGATAAAGTCTTTGGTCGGCTTATTAAGGACGCGTGTCATCCGATCGCTTAGCCTGTTGAATGTTATCATGCATTTGTGGTCCATAAATGTTACTCATACAACGGTAACCAACGATCATTATTTCTTATCAAAATCAATATCAGGGCCGGCCCAAGATAAATTGCTGCCTAGAGCGAAATTTGTTTTTGGCCCATTATTAAACATTGAAAAAAAAAGGTTATAAAACATACACTAAGAAGACTTGAACCAGCACCGAAGAGAAAGAATGAAGGTGTTAACCACTCTCACACAATATCTTTTTATAAAATGATGCCCTTCAATCTTTTTATACATATCTTCTGCCTAAAGCCTTTGTTTCACGGGCTTTAGCCTTGGGCCGGGCCTTAAATCATTATGAGATACAAAATGCTTTTAGTTTTACATGATTACAAATCATCCGTCAAAATTCATGCTAAACTTGTTAAATACGAATTATTCTGGAGGAATACAAATTAATTTAGCGATAATGTAAAGTTAGGCTCATAGATTTTTGTAACATTAAAATCGACCCACATAACCACCATACCGAATCAATACCAACAACAATTATAACCCTATCAAATTAGCTTCACAGCAATCCAAAATAGTCCCACTCAATGATTCAGCTCCTTACGACTGTGCATGACAAATGCCATTCAATTATCACATGTAATATTTACTTGGATCAAGACGTGTGGCTATCTATCCACAACTTCTCTTATATCCCACTAACAAATCTATATGAATGTTTTCACTTTCAATTTCTTAAAATTTACTCCACAAACTAATTTAAAATTAGTAAATAATTTGTCTGGTTCTGTCTAGTACATATTACTTCACTTTTCGATCCATCTTTCTACCTAAAAGCAAACTTCATTTTGTTGCAGAAAACATAACAAAATAATGAAACTCCAAAGCTTCCTTGCCTCTGTATTGATGATCTTCTTCCCTACCATTACCTTACTTCTATCAATATCTCATCCGGTTTCAGCTAACCGATCCAATAACGCCGGTTTCCTCCAATGTCTCTCTTTTCGGTTTAACGACTCTAACATCGTCCAAAAGTCATACACACACCAAACGACACTTATTTATCCTCTGTCTTAGCTTCATCAATACAAAACCCGAGATTCTATATTCCTGAACTGGTTTTAATCATAACTCCGTTTCAACCTTCCGATGTTCAATCAGCGGTTAAATGGGCAAGCCGTTTCGGTATTCCCATCAGAACCCGAAGCGGAGGACATGATTACGAAGGCCTCTCTTACGTTACCGACAAACCATTCGTAATCCTCGATTTAAGCCTATAAAAACTAGGTCGTCTCTCAGGCACAATAATCGAGGACAGCCGCATGATAAAGTCTCGTCTATCTTTATTATATGCTTTTTCCTAGCTAGGTGTTGATTGAGTTTTTATCCGTTTATGTTTTGTTTTTTTTACGTACGTTTATGTTGAAAAAATATTAGAATCAGAAGTTTGGGTGTTTAACCATCTCTTCCCTTAAATTTAGATTTTGGAAGTGTATAATAGGATCGAATCATCTTTATGTTTTTGCTTGGTTTTTGTTGAACAAAGAAAAATGAATTTCTTCTCAACTTAAAGTCTTCAGCATCTCTTCAGTACTGAAATCTAGAGTTCAAGCTAGCGACATATATAGCTTGATCCTTAGGGTTCTAAGGTTTTTTTGTATGTCACGCAATGCAACGGCTGCAATAGTTGGTATCAGAGACATCAACAATTTTTCTATAATGCCGCATAATTAGATGATCATATATCATATAGAAATGATAATTTGACTTGTATATTATGAGACGAATTACAGTAAGTTACACACACAGACACAGGTTGAGAGAATCAGATCGTAATATTTTTTTCATTTATATGATTTACCAAGTCAAATTGGAAATAAATCATACTGGCAAATAAATTACAATCTTTCCTTTTTGGGTAACTCAAATTCAACTTTCTATTGTTGGTGTTGAGTACAACGACCATATAGTATTGGATCTCATGTGTAATATAAAGTCATCGTTGTGTTTCAATCAACATCAATAGAAAAATTGTTACAAATAAGGAAAATTATTTGCGAAAAAACACAACCTATTACCTATATATACAAAAACAACAAAAATGAAGAGTTTTAATTTTTGTACCGGTTCTTCTTGTGCTCGTCATCTTCTCTACTGGTAAATAATTTTATCGTTTATATACGTTAAAAGGACATTTTTTCATGAATTACAGTATTAGTATATATAAGTAAGTTATTTCATCTCGTAAGTATGCAAGAAGTTATTTCATCAAAAAAAAAAAAAAAGTTTAATCGATAAATTTTATTAAACTAAATTAATTAAACTAAAAAAAGTTTGATGCATGATAGAAATTTGGTTTTTAAAAAATAATATACTAAATATTAGGAAAAATGTGTGGATTAGTATTTTAAAAATATATATATTTCTTACACCCCTCTATTTAGACAGGACTTATCTAGTTTATATATGAAATACCTCAAAAATTGTGTTTTCTGACCCAAATCTTTTTCCTTTGAGCAACTCCGCTTTATATATTTTAATTGTTGTCCATATTGAGTGGGCTAAATTTCTAAAAGTTAATAAAAAGCTTCAAAAATAATAATTTTTGTTTTCTTGTTATTAATCCAATCAAGAAAAATTATTTTTAGCAAAAGAAATCTTTTTTGACCACAACTTCTGACTTCTTTTAAATATCATTATGGAAATTTACCCTAAATTATATACTCCCTTAATCATCCTAATCATGATATTTCGTAAACTGCTAGAGAACAATAAAGAAACAATTAGATAATCTAAATTATATATTCATGTTAATGTTTAAAATTATTTTTTTAATAATGCTTTGACAAAGCTTTTCAAACATTAACTATGGAAGAATAATTCAATTTTGCTAACCAATATATTATTTATATTTATATTAATTTTAGATAATTTGAGTACTTATTTATTAGTATTAGAAAATTTATCTATTTTATTTAGATAATATCTTAGTTATTCTATCAATATTTATAATTATTTGGTGATATTTTCAATTAAACTCTTAATTATTTTGACACATTCTGTAAAAAATAACAAAACAAATCAGCAGTTCAATTTGGAAATATAAACTTTTAGCCAAATTCAGTTGAAAATCACTAAAAATTCAGCGAGATTCAACAATTCAGCCGGATTCCTCGGTTACCGTTTAGACCATACTCTTCTTGTTACTAGACATTAGCCTTTACCAAATCCCATTTAGTACTAAGCTTAAGAGGACATGAGTGATTCTTTAATTTTGATATGCATCATTAATAAAAAAAAATCAGTGGTTGATATAGAAATCTTAATCAAATCATAATCTTATATTTATAACCCCGACAATGAAAAAAAGAAGATAGAGAGGGGAGTATTATGAAGATATCTTCACATGTATAGTAATCAATGCCATAGGAGTCGTTCTCACATGGATGTTTTATGGTACCAATCTTTGAATATTTTGAAGATTTCAATAACTCAAATCAACAATCTAACAAACAAACTTTTGACATGTCCGAATTGATAATAACACATGTATAGATAGAGTTTAGTGATAAATCACTTGAAATGAGGAGAAGCTAATGCTCTACTTCTAATTATTACTATATGTGTAGACTTTATACAATGGTTTGTTAGTGGAAAATAAATGAGTTGTTATGGACTAGAAAACCTAATCCTTATTTAAGTTTATATACCTCTCATATCTAAGATACAGTAGAGGTTGTTCAAACAAAATAATCTAATATACAGTAGTAATAAAAACGTGTGTAGACGAAGTAATCAAAAGGGTTTTTCGACAAAAAGAAAGAAGTGAGAATTGAGTATATCCATAAATACGTCTAACCAATTCAGGTAGGGGAAAGATAAGAACAAATTCCAAATTCCAAATTCCAAACCCAATTTCTCACTTTCTTTCTTTTTATCTATGATATATTAAGAACCTTAAAACGAGATTGCTTTGGGAAGTAGGGGAAAGATAAGAACAAATTCCAAACCCAATTGCTTACTTTTTTTCTTTTTATATATGATATATTAAGAACCTTAAAAGACTTCTACATTAAGGTAAATGCAAAACCATCTTTAATCAGATTTCAAAATATTACTACACTGTCTATTTTTGTGTGTCATCTCAGTTTGGTGATTTGTTTCTACAGATGTTTTATAGCAGGTTATCACCTCAAACACAATATCTTTGGGATCTAGACCTATTTATTCAGCTGAAAGATGAGAACAAGATTGTGGATCCTCATAAAGAAAATTCGTTGTGTTCACGTCTGAAAGCTAGCTGAAATGCTTCACCCTTTACGTGTCATAATTACAAACTGCGGGTTAGACACTGAATTTCTGGTTGCTAATCCAGTTGAACTATCTGGTAAAGACAGGCCAAGAATGTTCTATGACGTTAGCCTTTCACTAAAAGTACTTGGAATCTGCATTTTTTCGGTAAGAAACAAATCTATTAACATAAATCTTGGAATCAGTGACTATTGACTGTGAACTTTGTTGTCTGTTTTTAACAGGCTAAAATAAGAAGGTACATGGCTAGTGACCATGAATGGGAAGTCTATAAATTTCTTCCGGATGAAAACCGTTTGTTTCAACTTGGTAGTGCTTCTGCTAGGAATGAAATTGTTAGTAAAGTGAGAAACATATTGATGGCTTGGTAAATAAAAGACATGTACAGAGAGGTAATTATGTAATACTATGTAATCATATATATATGATAATATGGTATGTCATTGGTTATGTCATGTAAATGTTTTTACCCATTTGGCTGTTAGTAAATCCTTAACAATATCAGCTTTAGTATATATTTGGCATTTTCCTTTAAAAATATCACACCAATTATTACCACTCACATATTCACAATAATGTAAGGAATAAGGATGCTCATTGCTTACCGTTAATGGCAAATCATCACAGCGCAACATGTTTCTCAATTTGGGGTCGAGACATACATGGTATTTGTTGAACTTGACATTGTAGTAACAAATGTGAATGGCGACCATAGACAAGAGGTTATTTTGCCACACTTTGCAGCATTTGATGCTCGAACTCCGATTTTTGATGTTTCTTCTAGAAAAGGTTTTTGGAAACAAATTTGATGCTCATACTCTGATTCTTTGTATCCGCCACAAAAGCCCTAACGAAACAAGATGAAGGGTAGAGAGGATGGTGGTGAATGGAAGAGTTTACTAATATCTCCAATCAGCTTTGGGCTATCTTTTTGTTCACTACGACGATATATTGTTTTGCAAACTTTTAATATTGCCGAGTTTAAATTAAGAATAACTAATTAGTATACGACTATATCAGATTCAAAACAAAGTTTTATTGAGTTTTTATGTCCAACAATTTTTTAAGCTAAGCATGATATGTGCATAGTCTTCAAGCTATTGAACATTCTAACTTCCATCATACATTGAGTGATCAATACATGCTCCATATCCATAAGTTAATTTCTATATGCGATCAATAAAAAATTTGTTTTCTTAATCATATTCAATATAAATTTTTAAAATACAAATTTTGATACATATATGTATAATGTTTTTTCAGAAACTAGTAATAATATTTAAAAATAAAAATAAAAATAAAGGGTTTGTTTTGAATGAAAACTTTCTCTTTAATATACAGTAGATATGTATATCTATACTAGTATAATCGCAGCACTTTTTGTGATGGGTGGGTAAAAAAGCTTTCGGGTATATCGGATATCCGACCCATTTTAAAAATTCTTTCACAAAAAATTTGTTGGATCGGGTTATATTTAACCCAACTCATACACCGGATATTCCATATTTAATAATTTAGATTTTTAGAAGATTTGATTAAGATTTATAATTATGATTCTCCTATCATCTTTGTTTGATTTGTTTTTAACTTTTTTGAATCATCATATAATACATAAAGTAAAAAAAAATCAATTTTTTTTCTGCATATACTGTGATTCGAAATTTAAAAAACGGACATATATTATCCAATTGACGAAAATGTGTGTTCAACGTTCTACATCGATTAAAATATTTAGACAATGATTCAGAATCATATCATAAATAAGAACATTAATAAAATAAATGAGTTTTTTTGGTGGGATGGGTTTGGCGGGACGGGTTTTTGAATCAACAATAATAAAATGATTAAAATATCATTAATCCGCCGCTTCAATACGGATTAAGAAATTACGGAACGGGTTATATTTCGGAAATGATTTATATGGCGGACGAATTTGAATCAATATTTATATACCGCTTTAATACGGGTTAAATCCTCAGTTTATTAATAATTATCTCGTGGACTCGTGGTATACCGTTACTTAATAACCATTGTAAACTATAATATAAATAAATATGTTATAAGGAGATACAATTTACAAAATATTTTTATACTAACTTTAAAATTAAATCATCCCGCGGTGTACCGCGGGTTAAAATCTAGTTTTGTTAGTATTTTATAACCATCAATCTCATGATAGGATGTTATTTTGGGTTTTCTACTTGCACAAAACGTATTGGTATTTTTTTAGTTTTTACTATTTGTCGATCCATGTACATATAGTATAGTGCATATATTCCCAAAAAAACTAAAATAATATTTTTAAATGTTATAGTTAAAATTTTAACCAGAAGCAGAAAAATGCTATAAAGTAATTCTAATGAAATATATGCTTACATTTTCTTGAGATGTTAAGAATTTGTTAGATGAGGAGTAAATTCTATAAAGTAAGGGGGTGTATTGGATTAAAGATTTGAGAAGAGTTTGGTAGGTTTTAAATTTAATGAGATTTTGGTAGATTTTTAGGATATCTTGGAGATTTATCTGGTTTTCATAAATCAAATACAAAATTCTATTGTGTTTTGGTAAGATGTCATTCTTAAACATCAGAGGACTTGTGATTAATTATTAAGATCTCATTCCTCTTATGTCTCCAAACTAATAAGTAACAACTAAACCCAAAAAGAAGTTATACCAAACAAAAAAAAGACATTGAGCATCTAGCTATTTATGTGTGAACATTGTGGACAGAACTTTGATCAAAAGACATATGCAAAGAAAAAGAAAAAAAACAAAGAACTTCACAAGCAAAAAAAACATATAAAAGAAAAACTATGATTGATTGGATAATAAGAGATTCTAAAAGATTTTGAATGATTTTACATAAATTCTATGTTCAATAACATAGGATTTAGAAAGATATTTTAAAATCATTAGTTCAATAACATGAGATTTTAAAGAAAACCCAAAATCTTTTAAAATTCTTGATTGAATACACTCCCCTAAGATTTCAAGATGTTCAAGATATCATAATGAGAAATTTTAATTAGAGAGAAAATATTTTTAAGAAAATTCTAATGAAAGATATGAAAACTTCTACAAATGAAAATTATGCTGACTATGATATAAACATCCACAATGTACAAAATCAGTAAAACAAGCTTGCAAGATTTAAAAAACAGTAAGGTACAAAAATAAACAAAGGTTCAATAATTATCTCAGAAACAAGAACAGTCAACAAGAAATAGAGGATAAGCAGTTATGATTTATCTATTTAAAAATCTAAAAACATTCATAAATTTCAAGTAACGAAATTTCACATGCGACAAAGAATGCTACGACACAAATAGAGAACTATCATTCCTCTAGAGAAAACACAGAAATAAAGTTTATTCTCCAAACATTTGTTTTCCTTTCCACAGCTTGATATTTTCTCTAGAAACTTGAATTTTCTTCGAAAAAATTGCATTTGATATGCTCGGAGAAAGAATTAATTGTTGAGATGTGAAATAAATTAAAAATAGTGGTTATATATAGTCATAAAATAAATATGTTAATCTTAGCTGATCCGCGTGACATACAAATGTTTCCAAAATGTTTGTAAACTTATTGCGGGAGAATTATTGGTTTTTCGTTTCGTTAGTATTTTCATTTCTCTCATCCACATTTTGCAATACGACACTGTTTAGTATAATTTGAAACCCTGTCGTAATAATGTATGCTCTGTTTTTGTTTTTGTGGGTCAGCGCTTCATCAACTAAACTTGGTTTTTTGGCCAGCTCTTATTGAGGTTTTGGGCTTTGAATATAAAATAAGAAAACAAAACAGATTAAAACTTATTCACACAGAGTAGTTATTCTCTACATCAATCTTGTTATTTAGCGGAATATAGAATGTGTGTTGCAAATGTTTATTCATCTTCTCTACTCTTGTTATTTTTTTGTAATGCAAGAAAACAAAAAATTTCGAAACTCGAATTCAGTTTTTTATCGTTGACAAATAAAGTCATATGAAGAAACCATTGCAGCCGTAACTTAAACCTAATTACGTCCAAGAATATGAATGCAAATGAAAGAAAATTGTTTGGGGGACAAATGTAATCATGTGGTTTTGGGAGGTGGAGATTGGCCAGGTCCGTGATATGATTTTTTTTATCTTCTTGTTTCATTCAAGAGATGAAACCTCTATTTATCTTATATGGTCCATCCTCATTCAATTCAGAAAACAACTACTCATCACACATTTATCATTAATCTCATTTTTTACCATTAGAAAGAGTTGAAATGAATGGGTTCAAATGGTTGACTCAAAATAAGAAGTTGAAAGAGTTGAATGACCATTCATTTCAATTTTTACAATTTGAAATGAATAAGTTGGGAAATTCTTTCAACCCATTTAATCAAAAAGTTGGAAAAAAATTTCAACCCATTCAATCAAAAAGTTGAAAAATTGAACTAAATATAAATGAAGATTGTTCATTTACTATTTCGCAGATAAATGAGTTGAATGATGTTCAATATTTTTTTGTTCAATTCAAAATTTTTCGATCGTTCATCTACATGCAACCATTTATAATACATATCTATAAAAATAGAGTATTGATTAATTCTTTGAAATAAACAATTACTAAATTGTTTCTAGGAATAATTGGCTACATAATCTGTTTTCAAATGAGATTTCAAAATTGTCCACAAACTCCAAAAATGTTATTTAAATAATTATTCAAATACAAATTTTTTTAATAATTAGTATGATATCATTTTCGATAAATAATGATATTAAATATGGGAAACATGTCAACTAAAGTGGTTTAGATTTTATTATAATAAATCAAATTCACCATTCTTTTAAAAGTTAATTTAATAGTTGATATGTTATTATATTTTAATTTTATTTTCTATAAATCATAAAATATAATTATCTATCTAACAAGTTCCATTTTTCATCAGATTAAATTATCTATTGATATTCGTTAAAATTACGTTTATATCAGTTCTACTAGTTATAGGTTCTTTCCATAGTTGTACCAGTTGTCGGCTTTTAAACATATAGTTATTTAAAGATAATAGTTGTGCCAAAGTTTAACATGTAAATGTTTTTACCCATTTAACTGTTAGTAAATTCTCAACAATATCTGTTTTAGTATGTATTTAATATTTTCCTTTGAAAATGTCACACCAATTATTCTAACTCACATGTTCACAATAACGTAAGGAAAGAGGATGATCATTGCTTAGCGTTAATCACAAATTATCAAAGCGCAACATGTTTCTCGATTTGAGGTCAAGACATGCATGACATCTATTGAATTTGATATTATAGTATAGAGAATGTGAATGGTGGGTTCTCTATTTGTTTACTACGATAATATTTTGCATTGCAAAGTTTTAATATTACCGAGTTTAAGCTAAGAATAATCAATTTTATACGACTATATCAGATTCAAAATAAAGTTGTACCGAGTTTCTATGTCCAAGAATTTTCTAAGCTAAGCGTGATATGTGCATAGTCCACAAGCTATTGAACATTCTAACTTCCATCATAAATTGAGTGATCAATAATGCTCCATAACCATATATATAAGTTAATTTCTATATGTGACCATGTCTATCATTAAAATTTTGTTTTCTTAATCATATTCAATATCATTTTTAAAATACAAATTTGGATACATATATGTAGAAATTTTGTTCAGAAACTAGTAATTATATTTTTAAAAAATAAAAAATCAAGGGTTTGTTTTGAAAAAAACTCTCTTTAATATACAATAGGTATATATATATATATATCTATATATTTATATGATGTTATTTTAATTTACAGTATATATAGAAGAAAAAAAATTCTCTTTAATTTAGTTTTTTACTTGCACAAAACTTATTGTCATTTTCTTAGTTTTTACTATTTATCTATCCATGTACATGTAGTGGAGATACTCTCAAAAACAACTAAAATAATATTTTAAGATGTTATAGTAAAAGTTTTAATTAGAGAAATGCTTTAAAGTAATTATAATATAATATATGTTTACATTTTTTTAATATGTTAATAATTTGTTGGATGAGGAGAAAATTCTTTAAAGTAAGATTTCAAGATGTTCAAGATATATTAAGAACCTTAAAAGACTTCTACATTAAGGTAAATGCAAAATCATCTTTGATCAGATTTCAAGATATTAGTACACTGCCTGTATTTGTGTGTCATCTCTATTTGGTGATTTGTTTCTACAGATGTTTTATGATAGGTTCTCATCTCAAACATAAAGTCTTTGGGATCTAGACCTATATATTCAGCTGAAAGATGGGAACAAGTTTGTGGATTCTCATAAACAAAATTCGTTGTATTCATGTCTGAAAGCTAGCTGAAATGCTTCACCCTTACGTGTTATAATTACAAACCGTGGGTTATAGTTAAAATTTTAACCAGAAAAAAAATGTTTTAATATATGTCTACATCTTGTTGATATGTTAAAAATTTCGATGGATGAGGAATAAATTCTATAAAGTAAGGTTTTAAAATGTTCAAGATATCATAATGGAAAATTTGAATTAGAGAGAAAATATTTCTAAAAAAATTATAATGAAATATATTAAAACCTTTAAAAATTAATATTATCCTGACTATGATATATACATCTACAATGTACAAAATTTGGAAAACAAGCTTGCAAGATATAAACAACAGTACGGCACAAAAACAAACAAATGTTCAATGATTATCTGGGAAACAAGAACAACATACAAGAAATAGAGGATAAGCAGCCATAATTTATTTTTCTAAATATCTTAAATCATTCATAAATTCGAAGTAACGGAATTTCACATGCGACAAAGAATGCGACAACACAAATTGAGAACTATCCTTCCCCCAGGAAAAAAACGGAAAGGAAATAATATCATTGCCCAAACTTTTGTCTCCCTTTACATGGCCTAACATTTACTCTGGAAACTTGAATTTTCCTCAGAAAAAAATGGATTTGGTTTACTCAGATAAAGATTTAATTCTTGAGATGTAAAATAAACTGAGAGTGGATGGTTATAAATAGTCATAAAAAAAGATATCAATCTCAATGAATTCTAAAGATGTGTATTGACCGTTGATTATATCTTAATCAACGGTTCATAGAGTCGATCCACGTGACATACAAATGTCTCCAAAATATTTGTCAATTTATCGTGGGACACCGTTTAGTATAATTCAAAATGCTATCGTACTAATGCATGCTATGTTTTTTTTTTTGTCGACGCTTTATAAACAAACTTGGTTCCATGGTCAACTCTTATTGGGCTTTTAGACCTTGGGATTTAAAATAAGTAACTAATATTGATTAAATCTTTTTCACATAAAGTAGGTGTTGTCTACATCAATTTTATTATTTAGTTGGATCTTTTTGTTTCATTCAAGAGATGAAACATCTCTTTATCTTATATGGTCTATCCTCATTCAATTCAGAAAACCACTACTCATCACACATTTATCTTTTATCTCATTTGTTACCATTTAAAAGAGTTGAAATGAATTTGTTCAGATGGTTGACTCAAAATAAGCAGTTGAAAGAGTTGAATGACCATTCATCTCAATTTTTACCATTTGAAATGAATAAGTTATTTCAATTTTTTGATTTAATGGGTTGAAAGAATTTTCTAACTTGTTCAGTTACTTTTTCGCTGAGAGATTAGTTTACAGATGTTCAACTTTTTTTTGTTCCATTCAAAGTTTTCCAATCATTCATCTAAATGCAACTATTTGTAATATATATCTATAAAATATAGTATAGATTAAGTTTTAGAAATAAACAATTATTGAATTTTTTTTCTATGAATAATTGACTACATAATCTGTTTTTAAGATGAGATTTCAAAATTGTGCACAAACTCCAAAAATCCCAATGCATTAATTAATCAAATCGGAAAAACGAAATAACTAGTATTATATCATTTTCGATAAATAATAATATTTGATGTGGGACACATGTCACTTAAAGTGATTCAGATATAATTATCATAAATCAGATTCACCAATCTTTTAAAAGTTAATTTAATAGTTTATATGTTATTATTGTTTCTACAAATTATAAAATAAAATTATCTATCTAACATAATTCCATTATTCATGAGTTTAAATTATATATTAAAATTAATTATAATTAATATTAGTTAAAATTACAATTATACCGGTTGTACGTTCTTTCAATAGTTATACCAGTTGCCGCCTTTTTAACATATAGTTATATTATAAGTAGTAGTTGTACCAAAGTTTCACATAGGTTTACTTTTGATGTTTTCATTTTATTCATTTTAAAGTTAAGAAAGATTTCAAAAACATCTTGAACTATAAAGAAACAATTTTAAATAAATAAAATTCAAATTTATCACGTCCTTAATACATACTATTGTTTTTATATAAAATAATCCATATATTATAAAGAACACTTTGTAGGTAGTCACCTCTTTTGATGCAAAAGAGATGAAAATTATGCGTAAGAGATGAATGGGAAGTCTATAGATTTATTGTGGATGAGAAGTGTTTGTTTCAATTTGGTAGTGCTTCTACTAGGAAAAGATTGTTAATAAAGTGAAAAGAACATTGATAGGTTGGTAAATTAAAGACATGTACAGAGAGGTAATTATGTAGTGATATATAATCTATCATATATGGTTATTATGGTATGCATTTGGTTATGTCCTATTGCTTATAGGTCCATGTAAATGTTTTTACCCGTGTGTATGTTGGTAAATCCTAAACAATATTGGCTTTAGTATGTATCCGGTATTTTACTTTGGAAATGTCACACCAATTATTACCACTCACATATTCACAATAGCGTAAGAACAGAGGATTCTCATTGTTTACCGTTAATCGCAAATCATCACAGTGCAACCTGTTTCTCGATTTGTGGTCGAGACATGCATGACATCTTTTAAACTTGACATTGTAATATAGCTATAACACTCTGGTTTCAGGAATATGGTGGTGCATGCAGAGAGGTTTAAAAGAATTGTATGTCACAATAGTGCATTTATCTTTTCGCCCAATTGTCTTGAGAGAACTCCACAGTTAAGCGTGCTTGAGTTGGAGCAATTTCATGATGGGTGACCTTTCGGGAAGTGATTGTCAGTACTGTGTGAGTGAGGTAAAAACACATGAAAGATCATGTGGTGATTTGAAGGGTCGGTAACAAGTCTTTAAAACCTCCCGGATGTAGCGGACCGACCGTCGGACAGGAGTGGGGCTCACGGGTCTGAGAGAGGACATGGGTGCTCACTGGTAGGGGCGGTTGGGGCATTACAAGTGGTATCAGAGCCGAACCCAGACGAGTGTGGAGTCAAGAGGGCTCACACCGTACGGGGTGACAGTCTTGGTGCGCAACGCAACGAGGACGTTGCGATCTGTTATTGGGTGTGAATTGTAATACTCCGATTTCAGGAATATGGTGGTGCATGCGGAAATGTTTAAAAGAATTGATTTGGCCACCTATGTCAAAATATGCACTTATCTTTTCGGTCAATTATCCTGAGAGAACTCCACAGTTAAGCGTGCTTGAACTAGAACAATTTTAGGATTGGTGACCTTCCGGGAAGTGATTGACGGAATTGTGTGAGTGAGGACAAAACACAGGAAAAGATCATGTGGTGATTTGTGGGATCGGTAACAAGTCTTTAAAGCCTCCCGAACGTAGCGGACCGACCGTCGGACCGGAGTGAGGCCCACAAGTCCGAGAGAGGACGTGGGTGCTCACTGTATGGGCGGTCAGGGCGTTACAATAGTGGATGTGAATTGATGTGAGTCAAATTAGACCTAGGACTACTCTCTCAAATAAAGAGATCGTGTGTAGTACTTTAGGGTCGAATTCCACAAATCTCTCGTTGTTCACACAATAGACTAACAAGTTTTGAATTAAGCTAAACAGAAAAATTTAAAATTAATATAAAAGCAAAGAAAGTAAAATCGGTTGTAAAACAGATGGATGAAACTTCAGGCCTAGGGAATTTCTTAGGAAATAGATAAATAGTAGATCTAGCACTTAATTAGGATTATTAGCGAACCGTTCTGGAACTCAAATCACTGAGTTATAATCAACCAACTCTCGTCTGTATTGACTAACTAAGCCAAATAGCAGGAAGTTCCAACTCTCGTCTGTAAACTCCTAAAACTAGACAAGCATCAAAATTAGGTTTGATATGTTCACACAAATACCTAGACCCACTCTCGTCGGAATCTAGTTATTTCTGCCCACCTAAGATAGTTCCAGTATTACGCGCACTCTCGTGTCTAACCTATTATCCTAAGATCAAATTCTAGGTGATCAATCTAGAATTAGCATTAATAACAATCAAAAGTGAAGAACTCTATAGATTTTATCCTAACAGGTTATCGATCTACTAATTTATCTAAATCCCTATTGAGAATCCCTAAACCTAACAAGCAAACTACTCAAACATGGAAATTTAAACAAACAACATGATTGAATAGAATTGCATTACGAAATCAAGAGAAAAAGTAAAAAAGTTTAAGAAATCTTCTCTAGAGGGGAGCTCTCTCCAATTATCTCTCAAAGGGTCCAATCTCCAAAGAATACAATAGAATGAGAGATATCTCTAAAACAAAACCCTAAAAATCTATTTATATGTTCTTAAAAACGTACAGTGACTTCTTTGAAAATAGGGAAAAGTTCTGGGGCGATTATGCAAATCATCAAAACTTCAAAGAGACTCGAAATTGAATTGCCAATATTGGTGTCGACCGACACCAGGGGTGGTGTCGATCGACACCCACACCAATTTTGGTCTCTGCATTGCTCTTGTAACATACTTCTCGATTTTGCTCCAGAATAATCCATAATCTCCAAATTTGTCATAAACGTGTAAAGACCTGAAAAAGACTAGAAAAGTCTCTACAAATAACAAAATGAATCTAAAAATAATACTTATACCATGGTTAAACTGTAAAAACCATGATATATCAACTTCCCCAGACTTAGCTTTTTCTTGCCCTCAAGCAAAACACAAAAACCGAACCCGTGGAAGAAGTTTGAAACACGAAAACTCCCAATTTCTCTAGCCTATTACCTTGATCATTGAAACCAAATCCAGATGCTTAGCAGATCAAATCAAATTCTAACCACCATTTCATTCTCCACAAGCATTCTCAACATCCCAAATTCCAAACCAAATTCCACAACTATATTCAATAGACCTCATCGCATAAATTTCATCTATAAAATCAATACCCAAGAATCTTCTAGACTCATTACCGTACTATACAAAGATAAATCAACCATTTTACATACTTAGGTACTCTTTCTCTCTTCCAGATTTATTCTTTTTCAAACCATTTTTTTTTAGCTTCAAAGGTATAGGCGAATAGTGGTATCATCAAAAGTTTTACTAGCCTCGCTTCCAACCTTTGTGTGATCATTTCTTAGAGAGTAAAATAATGGGATCGCTGGAAATTTTCCTAGCCCTTTACTCTACAGGAAATCATCTCAATCTTATTATTTTTTTATTTTGTTTTTTAGAATAAGGGAGAGGAGTACCATTATTTTCCACATTGTTCTCAATTATCAGGTATGAACGAGGAGTCAAGTTCTACGAATACTAACTGTATTGATGAGGTAAAAAGAAGAGCGCGAACTTAGCTCAGGTTTTTGCGGATTGTGTTGGAAACGTGGATGTCCTCTGCTCTATTGATTAACTTTCTGAATTTTCCATTAGTCGGATTGAATTGAATCTGCAGCATTAAACTAACCAGGCAATAATCTAGAGAAAAATATCATAATTTTCACAAAAACTTTTTACTCAAAAAACGATTCATAAGAAAAATATAATAAAAATAAGACTCAAAAAGAAAAACGTATTTAGTAACTGCCTCCCCTAGACTTAAACGACACTGTCCCTAGTGGCATTCAAACCCAAAGTTGACGAAAACTAAAAAGAAAAACATAAAACGTAAATAAAAATAAAAGAAAAACGAAATCATACAAGTGGGTTGCCTCCTTATTTTCAGTCATTAGCTTGACTATGTCGGGGTTCAGGCATCAGGTGGATCAGATGGTGTCAGCGAATACTTCCTAGCCAAACGTCTCATCATCCACGATGGTGTAAGTCGGTGTGTGAGATTGTCCAAGGAAGTGAGGAATAGTAGCAAGGTGGGGCTTAGGTATGGGTGGGATGCTCTATTTTTCTGCACAATCATCAAAAGAAAAAACAAGCAGTGATTGACGTGACAACAGTTCCCTAAAACAGTCTTGGCAAATTTTAAAATCTTATTGGTGAAATCAAGAGGTTTAGATGGAGAACGTGAGTACCGTAGCTGTTTAGGAGGTGGATGGAGTGGAAGAGGTGCAGTGGTTGACGTGACAACAGTTCCCGGACTTGCAGCAGTGATTCGAGCTCGAAAAACAGCTTTGTTGGAAAACTCTGGTTCGGCTCATCCTGGGTGTCGACCGACACTGGTAGTGGTGTCCATCGACACCATCTCTGTAGATCGATTCTCAGCAAATGATTCGCAACTCGCTTCCTATGGCTGCTCGCTTGTATCCAATACCTTCTCAGTCTCAACAACAGTGTTTGTGAAAGTCTGTATAGAGAATGCCTGACCATCAATGGTGGGTGGCTCCCTCAACTTGTCCATGTCAAAAGTCATAACCACGTCACACACATGTAGAGCAATTCGACCTTGTTTCACGTTAATCTGAGCACCAACAGTAGCCAAGAAATATCTCCCTAGAATATGAGGATCCGGAGGTTTTAATTCGTATTCCAAAACCACAAAGTCGGTTGTAATCAAGATTTCTTTAATTTTCATTGGAATTCTCTTTGATCGATCAGCTAAGAGAAGAGTAATCTTGGTTAGCCTGACATATGTCATCCCAAGTCTTACAACAATAGAATGGGGCATCAAGTTGATGCAAGAGCCAAGATCACAAAGAGAATGAGGAAACCTTTCTGTAGATATGGAACAATCTAGCACAAAGCTTCCTGGATCAGGTAACTTCTCTGGGATTCTACTCTGAATCATGGCACTGACTAATTCAGAGATAGCCACTATCTGCCTCTTGTCCGGCTTCTTCTCTGGATCCTCATACACCAGGATTGCACTGATGTCTTTGGTAAGCAAGCTTGCGTCCTCGGCACTAATGCCATTAGTAATCATCCTCTTGACATACTTTTGAAGTGGAGCATCAAAGGTAACGCAAATAGAATCTTATCCATTATATGTATGAATTTCTCTTCATGTATCTCCTGCTTGGACTTCTTAGGCTGCGGCAGAAACTCAAGGTGAATTGGTGATGTCCGTATCTAGTGTTGATCGACACTAGGTGAGTGTCGGTCGACAATACTATATGGCGTTGACTCCTCTATGTTGAGCTCGCTCGATTCTGTTTCGTCAAACGTTGATTCTTCTTCTGTTTCTGAGAAGTGTCGATTGACACCTAGGTGGTGTCAGACGGCACTAAGATTACGTGTCGAGTGGTCCTGTAAATCAATGTCAAACCAGGTCGATTTTACTTCATCATAGCTTAAATTCTTTAATATCTGTATTGGTGTCGGTCGATACCAATTGGTGTCGATCGACACTACCTCTGCAATCACAAAATCAGCATCATTCTCCACAAAATCAGGATCATTCTCCTCAGTTTCGGATCCGGATGCCTAGACCTAGCATGAGTGAATAATTAGATAATTAAAAATTATATTTATCAAAACATAAATAAAAAAAAAAACAAAACCAAAAAAAAAAAAGAATATTTGCGACGTAACGCGGGTGATCACCTAGTTTAAATAAATGTTGCATAACAATAAATCAAATATCCATATTCACAGTAGCCTAATTCGAATCCAAAGGAAAATCCAGCTCCAAACACAGAAACGATTGTTAAAAATACATAAACCGGAGAGGAAACAGGGAATGCTCGATTTCAATTCAAAGCCTAGTTGAAAAATTGAGACGAACCTGAGACTTGTCCTTGGAGGCATTGAGATGCTCGCTGAACTCGTAGAGCTTCTCGATTTGCTGAACTTCTTCGGATTGCTGCTCTGACATTGCTGAGGAAGCTGAGAGCAAGCGTGTCATACCTTAAGACCGGAGGAGAAGCAATGAGTGTCGACGGCGGAGGGAAGATTTGAATGTGGCGGAGGATAACTCTCCAGAAAACAACTCCGATTGAAGCCCTAGATCCAGAAGCCGCCACCGCCACCTTCTATATCCTCCAGGACCTCCACTGATCGGAGAAGTGAAGAAACGGGAAGCCAAATGTTTGATTTTCACATAAGAGAAGGATACGAAGAGACAAGGCAAAAAGAAGAATAAGTTTTAATCAAAAGAAGGAGAAAATCTTAACCGTTGGATTTAATTCATCAATGGTGGAGAATAAGCCAAAGTTCAATCTCAGAGGTTAATGCTCATTGGCTAAGAAAATGAACGGCTCAGATCAAAGTTATCGAGACAGATCAACGGTGTACATTAATTGCGTCAACAATAAGAATGGACGGCTGAGATCAAAGTCGGCGCGATCTAACGGTGCAGGATTCGTCCCACAATGTGGGAGGTGAGTTCTCATTGGCTAGTAATGAAAAAAATCATAAAATTATCATATAAAATTTTTTATTAATGAAAAAAATATAAATTATTTCTTTAAAAATACAATATATGTATTTCAATTTTTAGAATCTTTTTTCTTATAAGTATAAAATTTTAAAATTAAGAACAATTAATATAGGTTAGTATTCCAACTATCTAACTTATATGTTCATATACACTAAGGCATAGTTTAGGGTTTAGGGTTTAAACTTTGGAATTTAGATTTTTTTACTCAAGTATTTATGTTTTATAGTTAAAACTTTAATTTAGAGTTTTAAAGATTTAATTTAATTAGGATTTTAACTTTAATTTAGAGTTTAAGGTTTAGGGTTTAGGGTTTAGGGTTAAGGGTTAGGATTTAGGGTTCACATTTCACAAAAAAAACATTAAAAACTTTTCACTTCAATTTTATTTACAAATTATGAACATATGAGATATTAGAGTATAATTGAAAAACAGTGAAATGTGTTTCAAGATTGAACCCTATACCCTAAATGGTTTAGGATATAGGGTATAGGGTTTAGGGTTTATGTATTACTTGTATAAATATATTTTAATTTTGTGTTCTGCATCATTATATATATTAGTTTTTTTTTTTAATTTTGTGTTCCATGGTTTTATTTGTGTTTTAAAATAATTTGATAGTATATTATTAAGAAACTATCAAACGTTACAGAATAGTTATGAATTAAAATTTCTTTTATTTGTAGTTTTTAATTATATTTTGTGTGTTATTAATTAATATTTCTAAGATTGTTGTTTGAAGATTTTTGGAAATATTATATGGATATAGATGATAAGAGTACATATGTGACAGAGATTTATACAATAAAATTAAAACCATAAAAATACATTATTGAAACATAAACTCGTCTTCTGACATAGAATTAAGTTTATATGCGGTTGAGTTAAAAAGTTACAGATCGAGTTAATAGCCTAAAAACTCTAAGACGAACAAGATTTTTTCTCGTTTGATTCACTTTGTCATGAACCTCCATCTCTTGCTCAAAGACGTAATCTAACTCGAGTTCTTGAAAATATCTAATGCAAAGCCTAAGCCTTTTTACATATTCGATCATATTCTCACATCTCTCCTGCAAAGAAAAACAAAAACCAACATCCAAAGGTAAACAGTTCATGCTTGGCGCTTCAAGAATCTTACTCATCAGATTTAGCAACTATAATCTCAAGAGTAAAATAAAATAACAAAACCCTTTTGATAGATTTCCTAGTGTAAATTGCATGAAGTGAAATATCTCACCTGCAACATATGAAAAACCACAAATTTAATCACTAAAGCTAAATATCCGAAGGAAGTACTCAAGAATCTAAAGCTTCACAATCTTGAGTAAAGCCACAAGTTCTTCTTTCTTTTTTTTTTAATTTTTATTTTTTGTAATTTCCATGAGACAATACAAACTTTGAAGCAAGTATCATCAAGTTCAATCTGAAATCAAGGAAAAGAAGAAGAATCACCAAGATTGTTGAATGTATTGAGCCTTGAGTCTGTGATACAATGAGAATTGTTGAATGTATCACCCTGTTTCACAATGAGAAACCAAAATCAGAGATTCAATGCGATCAGTTCTTACAATATTTGCCTGCATTTATAACCAAATAACATCAGCTCTCTCAAACAATATTTAGACACGAGGTTAGAGATACCTTTAAGGACACTAGCTCTCTCAAACACATGCCTTGTCCATATCACAACAATACAACCATATCTCCACCACCGAGTATACAATTTGTGATAAAGAGTTCAAAGGATCAAACACTCAAATAACAATGACAGCCTACTCACATCAACACACACGAGAAAGAAAGTAAACAAACAAAGACTAAGAAAATAATAGCTTACAAAATAAACAAGTGGTGATCTTGATGATTTGAAGACTATCTACAAAAGAATTAGAAACTTTTAAAATCGAAATCCCACATATCTATTAGTTCTTCTAAGTACAAAATTCAGCTGCAAGAACACTCAAATATATATCAATTAGGAACCGATTATACTGAATAGATCGACTATTTACCAAAACCTTAAAATCAAAATCCGAAATTGAACTCGAATACCTTTAACTGAAGTCTCACCGAGCTCTTACTGCAAAAAAGAGAAATAATCGATGGATTAATACCCAATATGGAAATTAAAACCTTAAATCTGTGAAAAAATAACCAAAACCCAAGCACTATCTCACCTTCAGTGTCAAATTCGACCTCACCAATTCGATTTACCGCTTTAGATGACGATTGAGAGGGAACGAAACGGAGATAGATTGAGATCGAGAATGAAAGTGCGAGGAACATGACTGTGATTGAGAGATCGAGACAGAGATGGAGTAACGAGTCTGATTGAGAAATCGGGACAGAGATGGAGGATCGAGAGTTGATATCGGGATAGAGATGGAGGATCAAGAGTTGCCAAAAGAAAAATTGAAATGAGACAGAGGTGTCGAATGGGAAAGAGATAGAGACGTGAACCCTAATTTTTTACCACATACCTTTGAGATATCCCAAAAAAATTTTAGTTGGGCGGGCATCAATTTATTTTATTTTATTTTCGCGGTTAACATACCATAGCATTCCAAATTTTGTATAGAGAGATGAATAGCCAAATTCTTAAGCGGGAACCACATCACTTTTGCCGCTCAATATATTATAGCGTTTTATATTTCACAAACGCTATGAAAGAAAGAGGCAATAATCAAACATAGCATAACCATCTAAACCGCTATCTTCAACTGCTATCAATACCTGCTTTTCCTGTAGTGCCTTCACAAGCTGATTGGAGGATTGGAGTTTCTCAATCTCTCCTTCAGCAATAGCAGCTATCTTGGAAACTTTGGTAAGCTCCTCTTCGTAATGGTTGATGATGCTGTTCACATCCAGGGTTGCCTAATAAAAGGAGATGCGATAAGAAAAAGGAGATTCAGAGTCAGGTGTTTACGGACTCGAATAGTCAAACCTAGAGGAGTGGAATGAATGAATGATATACATCCTCTTGATGTCGTCCCTCCAGTGCTCAAAAGGCGGAAGTTTCTTCCCGAAGCCAGTGTGGAAACATCTAAAGATATTTCCAATGTTCTCTTTATCTAAAAAATATATATATTTATATGAGTATTGAGCTTCCTAAAAGGTCGGTTAATCTCCAGTAAACGAAAGGTTAATTGGGGGTTACCTGATTGAGATGAGGCTCTGGCAACAAGTCATGAGCTCGGAGACGATCGAGCTCTAGAGGTATTACCTCGGGGACGTCTAGGGGGTTGCATCCCTAAACTTGGCGGTTCCCTTAAAACAATTCCTAAATCAAGGTTTTTACCTTGAGCTTCGGCAGATTCGGAAATTGACAAATTTGAAGGAGTGGTTCTGTCCTTGTTCTCTTGGGTCGACCCTGGAGCGGGGGTTCAAGTTCCTCAGCCTTCCCCTTCTTCATAACAGAAGAGTCACCTATAAGACCTTCCTCTTCGGTAGTACCAGCGATCGTGTTGTCTGCTGCTAGGGTGGGGAGAGGAGCATTGTTTATGACAACCGCCATTGATTTTGAGCCCTCAAGGGACCCGTCATCAACTAGGAGAGTTTTCCGGTAGATTTTGTCGTCCCCGATGGAGGATGCACTTTTCTTATTTCTCCCAATCAGGGAAATCTGATCTTTGATCTTCTTGTCTGCCTCCTTGATCCTCCTTCTATCTCGGGCATTCAAACTCGAGAGATCAATTTCAACAAAAGGGGGGTCGACGGGGTGAGTAAGGCCCATTCTGACAGAATGACTGGCGCCGTGAATTCTCTCCAAAGTAAAAGAATTCCAAGTAACTGGCCTCTCAAGGACGGCCTTGTAAAAGTTGAGGAAATCAACAGAGGGAACTGGTCGAATTTGGGAACCTGCGGAAAAACGAGAAAGTGTTAACGCAATTCGAAATAGCCTGAGAAACTTATTTAGTTAAGTCCTAGTTTCTACCCAAATTCGATGACCAGTGAATTTGAAGGAGTTCGGAAGAACTCTGAACGGAAAAACTATTTATACGGAAGAAGAACCAAAACTTCTTCCAGGCGTTGTCCTTTTAAGGCAGGCCATCAATAAGATTCCGATCTGCGATCGGATAAAGGGCATAATACCCAGAAGTTTGGGATTCACGAGCCTGGAAGAGTTCCAAGAGCTCGCTAAGTCCCAGCGAATAACATGCCTCCGCCGCAACAGTGAAGGTACACATAAGATACCGGAGCATGTTGGGCGACATCTGAGAGAAAGCGATTCCCAGATGGTTGAGGTAAGTGAGAAGTATTTCGGGAAGAGGAAGGAACAAGCCACATCCTTTGAAATAAATTTCATAGGCGCATCAATAACCCTCTCGTCCCGATTCCAGAGACTCGTAGGGCTCCGGAACCACCATCTCCACCTAGGGGGGAACGTGGCATAAGCAGCGAAGATCGTTGAGAGATTCCACGGTCGATTGACTCTGAGGGTGAAGGTCAAATCCATCGCTAGTTTGGGTATGAGGCTCGGTTTCCTCACCCATGAAAGCTTCGAGATCTTCAACCTCACAGCCGCGGATTTTAGAAGGGGAGTTTGACATTTTTACGAAGGTGGTTTTTTACCGGAAGGAAACTATAATCTCTGTAATAAGAGTGAAAGTTTTCTGGGTAGAGAAGATAAGATGGAAAAGTAATATTACCTCTTGGAACCCTAAAGTATGATGGAAGACCGCCTCGAAAATATTGGGAAGTGGGACAGTTTTCCCCGTAGTATTAATATAAAATTAGGAAATTAATGATAACGGTTGTCAGGGATATCAAATCATTTGATTGTCCGAGATCGGCGTAATAGCGTAAAACATGGAGAAATTTCAGAATGTTAAAGATCTCGATTCATTAATTACTGTTTACTTAAGTCTTCCAAGCCGAGCATTCAGCTCAAGACTTGGGGGGCTAAATGTTGGGGTCGGATCCCACACATTCTCGGTAGGATCCACTTGGATCTGTCCACGTCATTATTACATAATAATCCTCTCGGAACTAAAGATATTTTATTATAAGAATCGAGATTAACCAGTCGGAAGTTCGATTCAGTCTAGTAGAAGAGCTCGATTTTTGCCAGTATGGAGTTCGCTCTTATTCGACAGACAGTTCTCATAGAGAAAGGGCAAAGCGAGGAGAATATTGTTCGAGGCTCGCGACAGCGTCAAAACACGGGAGTTCGGAGTCAACAAGAAAGAGTTCGGAAGATCCGTGCGAAGCCCAAGATAGTTCAAATTAATGCCTTTTTGGTCAAATTGTAACTTACATGATTAATGCGGATCAATGCGATTATGAGCAGTAAGTGACCGCATTAATCATGTTTTTCTCTATAAAAACAACCTCAAACGCATGTGTTTGAGGGAGAGACTTCTCTTAGATTATTACATACTACTACCAAGCAATACAACATACTTTTTCTCTTATATACTTTCGCAAGGCTTTGCATATTATATTCGCATCAAATTCCTTTACTTTTTTCTTGGTTAACTTCCCTTTCAAATTCTTATTTTCTTTTGTTGATTTTAAGAGTTTTTCTCCACTGAAATAGTTAAAGATAATCGAGTGTGAATCCTACATCCACACCGATCTCTACATCTCCTCATTCCACCAAACACCTGTCCACACCTCCATTTCCAAGCCCACCATATTGTTAAAGAGAACAGAGTGGACCAAGGAACTCCATACCTCTCCGTGCTGTCCCTCATGTTCCGATACAACCATTCCAACAGCGTTCTATCGAAGAAAGCTTGTAGTTTAGATGTCGGGACTATGCGGCTCCAAATCTCAGCTATTGACGGGCAGTCTCTTAGCACATGAAGCAGAGTTTCATCACCGCTGCTGCACACTGGACATGAGCCTGTTTCAGAGAGATGGCGTCGGTGTCTTTCCATATTTGTCATGACAACCCGATGAGACACTAACTGTGGAAGTCGAAACTTGCACAATAGAAATTTTTCTAGGGTTTCTTTTTGGGATACAAATAGCGAGAATTCTCAAAGAACAGCCGAAAGACTTGTAACCAAAGATGGTGTTCTTGATATTATTGATGAAGAGAGTAGTTTTGATCGTACAAAGAACTAGATCGTAAAAAGAAAAGTATTTGTTTGCTTTCGAATATCAGAGCTTTTAGTAGTCTGAAGTCAAGAGCGTTTTTGCTTGTCTCTCCTTTTGCGAAGACCTTGAATCGCTTTATATAGGGATAGTAAACCGCCTCTTCAGCGATATTCATGGAAGATTTCCATGACTGAGGCAAAGATTGATATGGAGTTGATGTCTCCAGCTTTAGCTATTTATAATACTAGGGTTACTGTCTTAAAGTCGAAGTCGGGAAAGGAAAACCAAACGTCCTCTATACATATATGAGATATATCAAATATTGAAGTCGGAAAACCCAAACGTCCTCTATACATATATGATATATATATATATATATCAAATATATGAATACATATGCTTTGGTTATCTTTTGGTTATCGGTTACTAACTGAAACCAAACTTTGAGACATATAATATTCAACCGGTTATATTTTCAACTACCAAACTCGGAGCCTCATCTCAAGTAAGTAGATCATAAGCCGATTTAACCGTGAATAATCCATCTGATGTCTCGCCCCAAGCCAATCGATCTGACGCCCCTGTCACATTGTCAACTACCACCGCGGCTAGCTGCAACCGTACAGTGTCGGAGACATACAGTGTAATCTGCGAGAGTACCCAGCCAGCCCCATTTATCCATAACTCACTCACTTTGTGTCCCCTAGCCTCCGAAGGTAAGCTTCCCTGCACTACCTGCAGCAAAGGCGTATTAGACAGCCATTTGTCCTCCCAGAAATCAATTTCTCTTTCACTGCTCAGTACCCAACGAAGCCCCGGGAAGACTACTTCTCTTAAACCAACTCCCACACTCCTCCAAGTCATTGACCAATTACTCTTAGGGATTAACCAGCCTAGATCATGTGTATCTCCAACTTTATACTTAGCCCGGAGCACTCGTGCCCACAAACTTGATTTGTCATGGAGAAGACGCCACCCGATCTTTCCCAATAGAGCCTTATTCATTGAGACTAAGGAACGAATACCTAGCCCCCTCCATGTTTTGGCCTGCATACTCGTTTCCAAGCTAGGAGATGTTGTTTTTTCTTTTCTGTGGTGCTGCCCCACAAGAAGGATCTAGACACTTTATCAATTGTTCAAGGGTAGACTTTGGTAATGAAATCGTACTCATAGAGTGTACCAGAATAGAAGACAAGACTGCTTTCGTAAGAGTTAAACATCCTGCAAGGCTGAGAAATCTTCCTTTCCAACCGGATAACCGTGAAGACACTCTCTCTAAAACCTCTCTGAATGTCTCTTTATTAATCCTTTTGTGTAAGATTGGTAGCCCAAGATATTTTCCCAAGTTTGTAGTAGCTTTAATCCCACTTTCGGCATTGATTTGCCTTGCTAAATCCCGATGAACGTTGCTTGAAAAAAATATCTTTGACTTGTCTAAGCTCACTTTCTGTCCCGAGGCTAGACAGAAGCGTTCCAACACCTTTCTAATCACCCGTACTTGACTCACTGATGCTTCGGCAAACAATATTAAGTCATCCGCGAAACAAACATGTGATAACTTAGGACCTTCTTGTGATAGACTAATTGGCTTCCACTCCTTAGACGCTATAGATAACTCTATCAAGTGACATAGCCTCTCAAGACACAAGACAAAAAGATACAGTGATAGCGGGTCACCTTGTCGCAGCCCTCTTAACGGTCTAAACGGTTCTGTTCTCTCCCCATTCCACAAAACCGACATAGATGGTCCCGTCACACACTGCATAATCCATCTCCGCCACACATCCGATTGCCCTGCGGCCATAAGTGTCTCTTCTAAGAAATCCCACCGGATTCGATCATAAGCTTTTTCTAGGTCAAGCTTAAGGAGCATCCAGCCCTTTCTCCCCTTTTTCCTCCTAATAGAATGGACTGCATCTTGCACTAAAATGATATTATCCGTACTTAACCGTCCCGGAATAAAACTCGCTTGAGCCGGACCAATCAACTTCGGTATTACCTTCTTTAAACGCATCACCATTATTTTGTAATGGTTTTAAACGGCACATTGCATAGGCTAATGGGCCGAAATTGCTTGATATTTTCTGGCTTTGCGACTTTACCAATCAACACCAATAAAGCATCATTTGTTTCAGCCGGTAAAACTCCGGTTTCAAAACACTGAATCGCAAACCGGGAAACCGAATGACCAACGACATCCCAACACTCTTGGTAGAAAACCGGTTGATAACCATCTGGTCCAGGCGCCTTACATTTACCCATACTCTGGACTGAGCCCTCAACCTCCGCCTCCGTAACCGGTTTATTTAGCCTAGTCAGCTCTTCCCGTGTCATCACATCAAAACCTAACTGTGGCAGTCCAACTACTTCCTGCTCCACGTCCTCTAATGAGTAAAGACGTCTATAGTACTCAATGGCTAGATTTTCCAGTTCCTGTGCATTAGATATCCAGTTTCCCGCATCATCTTTCAACAACTCAATTCTATTTCTTCTTCTCCGAATGATGGTAGAAGTATGGAAGAAGGTAGTATTCCTATCTCCCAAAGCTATCCACTTCTCTCGGGATTTTTGAAACCAAATAGTCTCTTCTTGTTCCAACACAATGTCAAACTCCTTGATTAATTCTTCCTCTCTCCTTAACAGCACATCCGATTGATGCAAATCCAACGCATCTTGTACCTCTTTTATTTCATTAATCAACTTCTCCTTTTTTTGTTTGACATCCCCAAACACTTCCTTATTAAATTTTTTTTTTATGTTTCCCACAGCCCCTCAAGTGCCTCTGGTGTTGTTAACTCACTTCTCCAAGAATTAACCAACAGCTCATGGAACCCAGAGTGCTTCAACCACGCCGCTTCAAACCTGAATGGCCTCCGTCGCGGATTTCCTCTCACCTCCAGACTCAATTGCACAAAGTGGTGCATGATCTGAAGCCATGATTGGTAAATGCGTGACAACTACCTCATGCCATCTTAGTTGAGTTTGAGCACAACACATAAAACGATCAAGCCGTTTCGCAATATAAGTGTCATGTGCTCTCCCTCGTCTCTAAGTAAATTTATTGCCCCGAAACCCCATGTCGATCAGTAGCGACTCATTAATCCAATCTCCAAAAGCGAGAGAATCCAGAGACAGCCGACCATTCCCTCATGTCCTCTCATCCAATCGCAAGATCATATTGAAATCCCGCCAATTATTAGTGGATCATCTATCCCCTGTATAACCTCCTTTAAATTTCCCTATAATCCACTTCTCCAAGTAACCGAGGGAGTTGCGTAGACCGCAATTACATGCATACTCTCCAACCCATTTACTACCTTTGCATGTATAAATTGGTATGTTGACTCCACTATTGACACCTCTCCCACACAGTGTGGGCCACACTCGTCCTCCAAAAGAACCACAGCCCACCACTTTGTCCACTTGCGTCCACTCTAAACGAGTTTTCGAACCCAACCCTTGAAAAATATGACTAGCCCTATCCCCTCCTGCGTGAGTCTCAAATAGGGCTAAAATGTCAGTGTGATTCTTCTTCAAGATATAACGTATCGATCGTCTAAAGTTGGGTTTATTCGCCCCCGACAATTCCAAAATAAGCAATTCATCATTCTTATTATTGTGTGGCATAGAAATGCCGGGGAAAAACGTTACGCAGTTGGTGACACCGCTCCTCCGCCGAGCGACCCACTATGTAACACTATTGATCTGTTCCTCATTTCCTCCTCCGGCCTTGACTCTACCCCTCCCATCTCAACCAGTCCGCTAGGAGACAAACTTTCACCTCCCACTATCCCATCACTGTTCTTCACAAACACTCCCCCAGGTCGACCAACACTGCCCTGTTCCATCCTTAGTCTTTTTCCCGACTCTGATAGTTCCATATTGCTAGACTCTGATAAATCCACATCTCCTCTTGTCAGGCCAAAAATCAGACCTCTTGTGGGCATGTTAGTCCTATGAAATTTCATTTTAGGCCCATTAATATCCACAGATTTTTGAGCCCATGGACGTCTATCTTTGGTCTTATTTCTACTCCCCCCCCTTTCCTTTTTCAAAAGATCCAACAGCCTTCCCTTTAACTTGGTCCGCACTCTTCTCCCTCCCTTGCAAATTCACCATAATCTCATTCTCCGTATTTGCACCACCCGAAATAATAACTTCCCGAGACTCACGGGATGCTGACTTATCCTCCAAGCTCTCGAAACGGTTAGTTACCTTAACCGTTTGGATATTCTGAATATTATTATTCCCCGATATATCCCTCAGATTCCTTTCCAAATTCGTTACCGGTTTCTTCGCCGCGAATACCATCTGATTTTCTGGTGCTGACGCTCTCCTACCACCCCTGCACACCACCGTAAAACCATCATCTCCTTGCTTTGGTTCGCTGGATTCTCCGGATGTTGAGACTGGCTCTGCCACTGCCACCATTTCTTTTCCCAACTCCTTTCGCGGACACATATGTACCAGATGACCATAGAGACCACATAGGGAACAAATATTGGTGAGTCTTTCATAGGCCACGTAATACCTTTCTCCATTCACCATAACCGTACCCTTGAGTGGCTTCTTCAAATTAACTTCAACACACACTCTTGCGAATCTTGCAAGCTCAAAATTCAAGGTCGTCAAATCAACCCGTATTGGCTTTCCCAATCCACGAGCAATCCCCAACAGAATTGACTTGTGGTAAAAATTCACTGGAATATTTGACAACCACACCCAAACCGGTGTCGTCACTATCTCATCCCTCAGTGGATCAAACTCCGGTGACCATGCCTGGACCATGAGATAACTTCCGAACACCCTCCATGGCCCTCCCGTCAAAGCCGTCAAGTACTCCTCCTCTGAATCAAATCTTATCATAAAGAACTGCCTGAGAAGGTCCATTACATACATAGACTCCAGTCGGTTTCCACATCTCCTGTAGTATCGTACTCAGAGCCGGGAGCGGAACATTCCTTGCAAGAACCTTCAAAATCATGCATCTCTTCCACAATCCATTCATAGCATTCAACACCTCAGATCCGATCGTAATTACCGGCTCACCATCCTCACTGTTTGGAAAGTCCAACCTCACCCTGTCCGATACAAAATCATCATCTAACAACAACTCCGGTACCGGTCGATCCCCTGAACTGCCCGTCACTTTCTGCACCCACGAAGCTGACGTATCTGGAAGGTCACCCGGTGGCCTCCCTTTCTCACCAATATCCGTCATAATCGCATCATGGTCGCCAGAGTCGAGAGCTCCGCTACTCGCCATTTTTTTTTCTGTAAAATAAATAAATGAAATAAATTGATCATCGATAAATGATTAGTTTATTTTGTAGTTCTTTTAAAACAAAATTAAGTGAATACCCAAAATAATGGTCATTTTATTTAGGGAACGTGGCATGTTGGGGCACTTAGAGAGATTTTATGAGCAATTTAGGCACATGGGAAGGAGTAGGCACTTTTTTGATGATTTTTCACTGTTCCAAAAAAATCAATACGAATTTACCCTTACCACATGTGGATTTTTTAACCCAACTGTGGTCTACTTCTTAAATTGCAGCCGTTGGATATATTGGAGAGAGAATCGATCCTATGGTTGAAGACAAGTATCAGATGAGAGTTAGGTGTGTTGATGATAACACCGACAACAAGATTTTAGGTTTTGTTCCCCATTACGCAACATGGCCGATGAGGTAAACGTAACACTTACATATGGATATTCAATCTTTTTCGAAAAATTATGGATTAGTGTTGATGGTTGTAGAAATGTGATCAATTTTTCAGGGTAATTGTATGGTAATCTGCGGCGAATGGGGATGTTCCGAACTTCAAAAATGGGAATTCGATATCAAAAAATTTCTTCTGTCTAGAATTGTTCCAATTACCCACGGGATGAAGCTATGCGAGTTGGAAGAGGTTGTGTTAAAAGAATTCGAGAATGAAGTTTCGATTTTGGGGGCACCCAGGTTTAGTTATTTGCCGCCGAATATAATGGATTACACGACTGGGAAGAAGACGCCTCCGATATTAGTTACTAGTGAGGTTGGTTTGAAATTCTTCATTGATATGTTCCTGAGAAACAGAGGATTGAATTTATTCGTAAATTTTGGTGAAATGATGGGTAATGTGAGTCCTCATGGAGGAAATGTGAGGGAAGAATGTGTAGCTGGGATATCTGTGATGAGGAGCAAAAAAAGCGTGTTTTCATCATCTAGTGAAAGAATTGAAAGAAGTGATGATGATATTGGATGGGAGGCTCCAACTGCAGGTTCAAAAACTCCAAAAATTCCAACCACACAAGATGATGAGGATGTTTTGGCTAAGGTTGAAATAATGGATAGAATGATGGGGAAAGGGAGTCCTCATGGAGAAAATGTAAGGGAAGATTGTGTTGCTGGGTTATCTGTTATAAGGAGCAAGAAAAGAGTGTTTTCATCATCAAATGAAAGAATTGAGAGAAGTGATGATGACATTGGATGGGAGGCTCCAGCTGCAGCGGCAAAAACTCCAAATATTCTAACCACACAAGATGATGAGGCTGTTTTAGCTGAGGTTGAAGTAGTGGAGGCTATGTTTAGGAGAGGCGATGAACAAGTACTTAGCAGTGGTTGTGAGGGGAAAAGTAGAACTAGTGGCAGTAGTGGAGACTATGAAGATATATTAGAGGATAGTGAGGAAGAGCTTGAATTAGGAGAAAGTGAAGTTGAAGTTTCTCCATCCCGATATGATACAGAGTTTTGGGGTCATTTTTTGGATGATGAGCTAGCTGGTTCTAATGCCCCTGAGATAATGTGTAGTCCGAGGGAAATTAGTTCTCAAGTAGAAAAAGGTTTGCAAGATGGTATAATAAGTGATGGCTCAGCAGCCTTGCCAGTTGGAGGACAGAGAGAAAATGAGGCAAGGAAACTTGATGAAGTTGATGACGAGGAGTTTGATATACCTCCTTTGTTTGATGATTGTGAATATGAAAGGGACGAAATCCCTGATCTTGATATTGAAGATGATGAGAAAGGGATCTTTAAGGGAAGGGTATATGCAAGTAAACAAGATTGTCAAATAAGTTTAGCTATCCATGCAATAAAGGAATAGTTTTACTTTAAGCAAACTCGTACAAAACGTCATTCTTTTGTTCTTACTTGTGCTGATGAAAGGTGTCAGTGGAGAATAATGGCTCATGAGATGAAGACGTGTGGTTACTACCAGATAAGGAAGGCTGATTTAGAGCACACATGCAATATAGAAACAAGGGGACAATACATGAAGAAGGCAACTTCTAGAGTTATTGCATCAGTGTATAAAGCAAAGTATAGTAAGATAGCTCAAGGGCCAGTGCCTATGGATCTTCAACAGATGGTACTCGAGGATTTGAGGGTGACAGCGTCATATAGTACTTGTTGGAGAGCACGTGAGAAAGCTGTGGAAGAGGTGTTTGGTACTGACGATGATTCTTATAAGGCTTTAGAAGATTATCTGTATTTATTGAAACTTGCAAATCCAGGTACTGTTACAGAGATCAAAACAGAGGCTGAAGAAAATGGATGTCAGAGGTTCTTGTATATGTTTTTGGCATTTGGGGCATCTATTGAGGGATTTCGACATCTTCGTAGGGTTATTGTAGTGGATGGGACTCATTTGACTGGTAAATACAAGGGAGTGTTACTGACAGCTAGTGGACAAGATGCTAACTTCCAGGTTTTCCCCCTTGCATTTGCAGTGGTTGACAGTGAGAATGATGAATCTTGGACATGGTTTTTTGAGAAGCTTGAGCGTATTATTGCCGACAGCAGTACCATGACTATAATTTCAGACCGTAACCAATCAATCTACGTAGCTAAGAAGAAGGTATTTCCTCTTGCTTACCATGGGGCATGTATAGTTCACTTAGCACGTAATGTGAATGCTAGATTCCATAACAAAGGTCTTGCTAATTTGGTTAAGAACGCTGGCTATGCTTATAATGTCAAACAGTTCAATGAGATTTATGCTCAGATAAGCATGAAGAACAGTGCGTGTGCTAATTATCTTGAGAGGATGAAAACAGGGCATTGGACAAGGGTCTATTTCCAAGGTGACCGATATAATCTAATGACAAGCAACATTGCAGAAACTCTGAACAATTCATTAAGAAAAGGCCGAGGGTCCCCTATTATGGAATTGTTGAAGTTCATACGGGCGATGTTAACAAGATGGTTCAGTGCAAGAAGAAAAAAGTCTGGAAAGCATACAAGGGTAGTTACTCCAGAAGTAGATAAAGTATTGACGAAAAACCTTGCAAAGGTCAGAGGAAGCAAAGTTGGAAATGTGTCTACCTGGAGTTATGAAATTGTGGGGCTGTTCAATGGAAAGCATCAAGTCTGTCTTGATCGTAAACAATGTACTTGCAAGGAGTACAATAAGCTAAAAATTCCATGTGGACATGCTATGTTGGCAGCAACCAGTGTTGGTCAATCTTATGGATCCTTGGTAGCACATTTTTACAAGACAGCAGCTTGGAGAGCAACCTACGAGGGTGTAATTAATCCTGAGCTCAATCTAGAAGACGTTGTTATTCCCAATGGAATTAAGAGTGGGGATATCTACCCGCCGCGGACTAGAAGGCCATCTGGAAGACCTAAACAGCTGAGAATCAAATCCATTGGGGAATTTCTGGTTGGTATCTACCAAAAATATTTTATTGAAATATTAATTATAATATTTCATTCAAACTGATTTCTGCTCTTTTGTGAAATTGCATAAATCAAAGACTGTGAAGGTGAAAATTAACAGGTGTGGCAAATGCAAAAAGACTGGCCATAACCGGACAAGCTGTACTAATCCAATCTGAATATGTTTTTAAATCGTATCAAACTAAAGTCGGATATATGGATAGAACGATGACCAGGTTATTTTTTTGTTTTCGTATGAAAACTGGCTCATTTATGGATAATGTATGTTTTAGTATAAACCTACTATAATGGTAAAATATTTTGGTAGGAGAAACTACCGCGAAAAGTTAAAATACCATGGGCTGTGGTTGAATCGACATCCACGTGGATTGTACTTATTTCTATTTGTTTATTGTATTCCTTAATATTCAAGAATTGCGCAGCTCAAAGATTTTCAGAATCTGACGCAGGCTATAGTGTTCAAAGGGTAAGTAACATTGTTGTCATGTCTCATAAATGTAGAAATGTATGATGAACAATTATTTATTTTTTTCATAAAATATCTTTAAACAATTATTATTCGTCATAGCATGTCCATCTAACGTCAATCCACGGTTTTTAACAAAGCTTACACCGTATAGTAGAATAACCATTAACCAGTAACCATAAACCATAAATACTTTTCTCTGAATTGTATATTATATATTTTAGAATAGTGGACATGTTTATGTGGATGCGAAATAGATATAATGTGAAGGGATACTTTAAAATTTTTTTTTAAAATAATCTACATTAAATAGAATAATTACTAGGCATCTAATAGGTCCTATTTTTTCGGAAACATTACCTTCGATACAGTTAATATTACTGATTCATTTAATTAGAATTTTTCCCTAATTGAAACGTCGATTCGGTGAAAAGGTGTTTCAAATTCCTATGGCCTCTGAAAAAAACTTTTTATATATCGGTATCATGCCATCATCCATCTATCCGTTCCTTTCATAGCGTGAACAATCTCAACCCTTCCCTCACCACAAAGTTTAAGTTGTTTAGAGTAGATCATGGTTAACTATCATTTGCTTCACGAGTTATCACCTGTAATTACAGGATGGACGATATGTGTCTGTCTACTTAGGGTTTACAAGAAATTTGTGAATCCTAACTCCTATGATATCTGCTGCATTCTTGTAGATGAATCGGTAAGTTTCAAAAACCCAGGATCCCTTTGTTTGTTTTTTCCATGTATTGAATGGTTGAATGTAACTATCTTATTTATACATATTTGGTTGTTTTTCCTATAACTAAGTTTAATGAAATGATGCAGAAATTGTTGGGGCAATAATAGAGGTAGGAAGGTTGAGAAATACATCTGCTACCATGGAAGACGTTAATGGTTACACCATAAATTTCAAGATCATGGATCGCTAGTAAGTTAAAAAACATTTTACAATCCATCTGTACAGGAATTAATGTCTTTGTCATAAACTACTTTTTTTTTTTTTTTTTACACAGCAAAGTGGTGTTGACATGCGAGGCTTTAGGGCAGACCGCTATAGATTTTGAAGAAAACTATCGCCAATATGGTAGAGTCAATATGATTGTTGCACTAGGTTGGGGGAGGGTGTGAGGCCAAATTGGAGGGCTAATAATGTGAAGATTGTGAGTCAGACATAGAAGAAGTTGATGAAATCAAAATGATGATCGATTAATGGAGATAGAAGAAGTTGAATAACTCTTATTTTGTATTTAATTATTGATTAAATTTTATGTAATATTTCTCGAATAGCTATTACCGCAAAAATTTATTTTTTGTTTTGACCATCCAATAGTTATGGATGTTTCTCATATTTTAAGAAGCTATTCGTATACCACATATTTTAATTGACTTTAGGATATCCATCGATAAGTATCCACCAAAATTTAGTATTACATTAACTTTATCGTATAATTCGAAATCTACAGAGATATAATGGTTATGTATAAATATGTAACCAAAAAAATCTAAACCCTAAACACTATACTCTATATCCTAACCTAAATCTAAACCCTTATCTCTAAACCCTATAACCTTAATCCATCCATATCTCCACATCCACGAGGATATCTATTGAAAATATATACCCTAACCAATATAATACAAAAAAATAATTTCTTAACCCTGAACCCTAAACCCTTTCTCATATACAATAAACCCAATAGCATATATATCTAAACATTAAAACCTAATCACACAACCGTAAACACTATACCCCAATTTTTAAACAATAAAACCTAAACCCTTATCCCTAAACCGTAACCCTTAAACGCTAAACACAAAACATTAAACAAGAAACCCTAACCCCTAAGCCCTAAACACTATACCATAAACACTAAACCCTATACCCTTAACACTGAACCCTTAATTATAAACCCTCAAACTTTACCCATCCATAAATCCATATCCACGAGGATATATATTAAAGATATATACACTAACCACTATAATACAAAATAAATTCTACACCCTAAACCCTATACCATAAACCCTTACTCATATAAAATAGACCCTATAGCATATATATCTAAACCATATTCCCTAAACAATACGATAAACCCTAAACCCAAAAGCCATAAAAATAAACCCTTCACTCTAAACCCTAAACCTACAACATCGGTCAATCCCTATTCAATAAATCCTAAACAATTATCCCTTTTTCATATTTAATAAACACTATAGCATATATAACTATACCATAAACCCTTAACCCTAAACCCTATAGCATAAATCGCTATTCCCTAAACCTTATAAGATAAACCCTAAACCCTAATCCAGAACTCTTATTCTCGTCAATATACCCTATAGCATGTAAAAATCATCCATAAACCGTATACTCTATACCCTAACCAATACATCTTTAAAAAATATTCCTAAACCCTAACTATTAAACAGTTTACCCTTTACGATAAATAACTAAACCCTAAGCCCTCGTACTATAAATTTATACAATAAACAATTCACCCTAAACCCTATACCATAAACCACAAAATTAAACCGTTATACCCTAAACACTAAACTATAAAACTAAATCCGTAACCCTTCACAATAAAAATTATACCATAAACATTAAACTCTAAACCCTAACATTAACACCTACAAAATAAACCCTAATAAAAAAAAAACTATATACACAAAATCAGTATTGATAAATACCAAAAACTCATTCCATAGCCACAGAGATATATATTGAAGATATATACCCTAACCAATATAATACAAGAAAATATAGCCTAAACCCTTAACGCTATACCCTGAATCAAAAACTCTTAATCATAAAAATCAACCCTAAATCTAAAACCTTAACAATAAAAATGATACACTAAACCATAAACCTTAAACCTTAAACCCTTTACCATAATCAATAAATCAATCAACAATCTATCCATCATAACGTAGCCACGTGGTTTGAAATCCAATTAACAACCCTAAATACATATCAACGATGTAAACCATATTCCCGATTTTATTCTGGGCTAAATTTAGGCGGGATATTTCCCCCCAAAAAATTTAAACTGATATTACATAAGTAAAGGTGTTAGTTGGGATCATATATTCAAAATAACTAAAGGAAATTTAAAGGTGACTGCATGCATCGTCCTCTTCCGCCCAATAAACCTCATCATTACATCCGTCGTAGAAGTCAACCAAATCCTCGACTGATGGCCGAACAAACTTGTAGCCAAAACCGGAAATCAATTGTTGGAATCGAAAAAGAGGTAATAGTTGAGTCACTCATTATACATGCATTAATGTTTGAATTATATAGTTTTAAGTTTATGTTTTTCTCATATAGGGACCGTCACGAAACTTACACATGCCTGCAGGCCTTCTTGCGAAAATAGTTAGCTATATAGGTGAAGAAGGAATTGGTGAGTTAAAGAATTGGATTGTCTCCGGGAGGGAAGGAATGGAAGCTGTATTGTCACCGGAGTGTCTGACTTCTGTAAGGTTGGACAAATCTAGAGATTTTATTTTGTGATCCAGAGCAGAGAGTGTGTACTATTTTTTTTTTTCAAAATGTGTAGAGGAAAAAAATCCTTATGCTTTATATGTAAGAAGCATTGTTTCGGCATTTAGATATTCTGACATTGAAGATGCAATAAAGGTCGTCGCAACAGTAAAAGGAGTCTACCCGGTGGCCGAATTGTTATATATTATGTTGAACAGCTGCGCTGGAAAGGAAGACCGGGTAGTGTACTCGAAATTTAAAAAGAGATACAATTACGAAGAAGCTGAGCAATTGTGTGGTACATTGAGGTTCCATATAAAATAGTTGAACCCTAAGGATTGTGGAACGTACTGTGAGACGTGGTGTTTCTCTGATAGCCCAGTGTGTTGGGAATCACATCAATTCCTTGATGAATACAATGGGGGCCATATATTGTAGAGCGGTGTATCGATTGCATATACTTCTACTTGTCTAGAGATGTAATGGAACTGTCTTAAGTTAAACTTGATCGAACTAATGTCATTAGAAATGTTGTAAAATTGTTGTTGGATCCTAGTTCCCTGTGTTTTATTAAAAAAATTATAATTTGGTTCTCGTTAGTGTATTTTTCATCATTGTTTCTTTTGGTTTGGTAGGGTTTTTTAGAAGAGATTTTATTTAATAATTAATAAAAATATTAAGAGTGTTAGTGTTATGGTGGCATGCCCTAGACAAAATTGTAAAATACAGTAGAGAAGTTGATGTATGCTTAGGTGTAATGATTCCAGAGTACCACTGGTGTAGCAAATCGAAAACTATAATGGTAAAATATTGGGTAGGAGAAACTACCGCGAAAAAGTTAAAATTCCATGGGCTGTGGTTGAATCGATATCCACGTGGATTGTACTTATTTCTATTTGTTTATTATATTCCTTAATATTCGAGAATTGCGCAGCTCAAAGATTTTCAGAATCTGACGCAGGCTATAGTGTTCAAAGGGTAAGTAACATCGTTGTCATGTCTGATAAATGTAGAAATATAATATGAACAATTATTTATTTTTTTTCATAAAATATCTTTAAACAATTATTATTCGTCATAGCATGTCCATCTAACGTCAATCTACGGTTTTTAACAAAGCTTACACCGTAGAAGATCGGGAGGGAGTTTTCCCGCCAAAACAATAGAAACACCAAGGGGAGGGATAAATAGAATATCCACGTAGATTGAATTTAGTTATTATTGTTGATTACATAAGTCAACTAAAAAAGATATTAAGGATCTGACGCAGTTCCCTTATTGGTAACACATACCAAGGAAGTGAAAAGTGTAGGTAACATCGTTGTCAAATCTCTAAATTGAAAACAAATTTTTGTCAATCACTAATATTTCTAAACATTTTACTCACCATTTTTAAATATGATTTTAAAGCAACGATTAATTATTGTTTTTTATGAAGTCATCAACCCGTTTATACTCAGCATATAAAAAAATTCATCTCGTATCCACAACATTATATCCATGTGTATAGATATATATATCGTAATCCAATGAATATATTATCAAAGCGGAGAATTAGCTAGCAACACGAGTTTAGGTTAAACATGGGTGACTCTATAAATAGGACATAAACCATAACACAACCTATCCAAAGTGAAATTTGTTTTGTAATTCTGATTATGATTGGAGATTCACAAGAAAGCGTAACTATGAGTGGTGTTCTCGAAAGCAATGAAGATAGCGAGGGTTCAAATGTCATTGAGGTTGTTGTAATGTATTTTTAGAATAATGATTATGTCAGAATGATAGTTTAAAAATCTGTTTAAATTTTGTAGGAGATTCCAATGAGGGAATTTCACATTCCTCAGCCGTTAATGGATATCATCGTGAGTAAGGTTGGTGAAGATGGTGTTGATGCGTTGAAGAACTTGTTGCTCGCTGGGAGAGAGGGGAAGGATGTTGTTCTGTCGAAGGAAACCTTAGCATCCGTTCGCATCGACATGGACAATCATTTCATGTGATGGTCAATGCCACATTCAAAGTACTACACTTTCTTCCAAAAGTGTCTTGCCGCGAATAATCCATATGCGAAGTTTGTAGAGAAGAACAAAGGAGTGGCTTATGAGTCGACGATAGGGTACTTTCAAATGAGATGCCGTTGGAAGGTCTGCCACAATAAACGCTGCGGGGGTTTGATGAACCTGGATGACATGAAAAAGTGCGTGGTGCAGCCACGTTTTAAGCGGGAGAGAACTGGGAGGCCAAGGTGCCGTATGTGCAACAAAGCTGGGCACAGGTGTATGGACCCTACTCTATGGATAGGATGCTGCCGGGATTATGGGGAAGAGTTCATTGTATATGATCTATTTTTTCTGGAATGTTATTTGGTTATAATCCAATATGTGTG